>NC_068439.1:46898876-47198876 GCF_023373465.1 Oncorhynchus keta | reverse complement strand
AGCGGGGGAGAGAGAGCGAAGGTTGGGACGGCGCGATACCATCCGAGTAGGGGCAGTGTGGGAGGTGTTAGATGAGAGCGAGAGGGAAAAGGATACAAGGTAGTGGTTGCAATGAGGTTAGTGGAAGAACAGCATCTAGTAAAGATGAGGTCGAGCGTATTGCCTGCCTTGTGAGTAGGGGAGGAAGGTGAGAGGGTGAGGTCAAAAGAGGAGAGGAGTGGAAAGAAGGAGGCAGAGAGGAATGAGTCAAAGGTAGACGTGGGGAGGTTAAAGTCGCCCAAGACTGTGAGAGGTGAGCCGTCCTCAGGAAAGGAGCTTATCAAGGTATCAAGCTCATTGATGAACTCTCTGAGGGAACCTGGAGGGCGATAAATGATAAGGATGTTAAGCTTGAAAGGGCTGGTAACTGTGACAGCATGGAATTCAAAGGAGGCGATAGACAGATGGGTGAGGGGAGAAAGAGAGAATGACCACTTGGGAGAGATGAGGATCCCGGTGCCACCACCCCGCTGACCAGAAGCTCTCGGGGTGTGCGAGAACACGTGGGCGGACGAAGAGAGAGCAGTAGGAGTAGCAGTGTTGTCTGTGGTGATCCATGTTTCCGTCAGTGCCAAGAAGTCGAGGGACTGGAGGGAGGCATAGGCTGAGATGAACTCTGCCTTGTTGGCCGCAGATCGGCAGTTCCAGAGGCTACCGGAGACCTGGAACTCCACGTGGGTCGTGCGCGCTGGGACCACCAGATTAGGGTGGCCGCGGCTACGCTGTGTGGAGCGTTTGTATGGTCTGTGCAGAGAGGAGAGAACAGGGATAGACAGACACATAGTTGACAGGCTACAGAAGAGGCTACGCTAATGCAAAGGAGATTGGAATGACAAGTGGACTACACGTCTCGAATGTTCAGAAAGTTAAGCTTACGTAGCAAGAATCTTATTGACTAAAATTATTAAAATGATACAGTACTGCTGAAGTAGGCTAGCTGGCAGTAGCTGCGTTGTTGACACTACACTAATCAAGTCGTTCCGTTGAGTGTAATAGTTTCTGCAGTGCTGCTATTCGGGGCTAGCTGGCTAGCTAGCAGTGTTGTTTACGTTACGTTGCGTTATAAGAACGACAATAGCTGGCTAGCTAACCTAGAAAATCGCTCTAGACTACACAATTATCTTTGATACAAAGACGGCTATGTAGCTAGCTACGATCAAACAAATCAAACCGTTGTACTGTAATGAAATGAAATGAAAATGTGATACTACCTGTGAGTGCGACCGGGTTGTTGAGTTCAATTCAGTAGACGTTGGCTAGCTGTTAGCTGTTAGCTGTTGGCTAGCTAGCAGAGTCTCCTACGTTAAGGACGACAAATAGCTGGCTAGCTAACCTCGGTAAATTAAGATAATCACTCCAAGACTACACACTCTAAACTACACAATTATCTTGGATACAAAGACAGCTATGTAGCTAGCTAACACTAAACTAATCAAGTTGTTCAGTTGAGTGTAATAGTACTACAGTGCTGCTAATCTGTGGGCGTTTGCTAGCGTTTGCTAGCTGGCTAGCTGCTGGGCGAATAGCAGTGAAGGCTACGTTAGGGCGACGAAATACGATAATTATGCAATTATCTCTGATACAAGGACGGCTATGTAGCTAGCTAAGAAGAAATTGCTAAGATTAGACAAATCAACCGTTGTACTATAATGAAATGTAATGAAATCTAATGAAAAAGTTATACTACCTGCGGAGCGAAGTGCGATGCGACCGCTCGCTCCAACCCGGAAGTTGTAAACGAGGGTGGAGGGTCAGAATACTGGACAGAGAGGGTATTAAACCCAGGGTGGAGGGTCAGAACACTGGACAGAGAGGGTATTAAACCCAGGGTGGAGGGTCAGAACACCGAGCAGACCCAGATCCCACAACAGCACCGAGCAGACCCAGATCCCACAACAGCACCGAGCAGACCCAGAACCCACAACAGCACCGAGCAGACCCAGATCCCACAACAGCACCGAGCAGACCCAGAACCCACAACAGCACCGAGCAGACCCAGATCCCACAACAGCACCGAGCAGACCCAGATCCCACAACAGCACCGAGCAGACCCCACAACAGCACCGAGCAGACCCAGATCCCACAACAGCACCGAGCAGACCCAGATCCCACAACAGCACCGAGCAGACCCCACAACAGCACCGAGCAGACCCAGATCCAACAACAACACCGACCAGACCCAGACCCCACAACAGCACCAAGCAGACCCAGATCCCACAACAGCACCGAGCAGACCCAGATCCCACAACAGCACCGAGCAGACCCAGATCCCACAACAGCACCGAGCAGACCCAGATCCCACAACAGCACCGAGCAGACCCAGATCCCACAACAGCACTGCTCCTGTATTAACATGAGGGATAAATTCACCCAGTTGGAGACCGAGATGGTAGAGCTCAAACGGCACTTCAACTATGACTGATAAAATGAGAGAAAAAATAAGTATTTGGTCACCTACAAACAAGCAAGATTTCAGGCTCTCACAGATCTGTAACTCCTCTGTCCTCCACTCGTTACCTGTATTAATGGCACCTGTTTGAACTTGTTATCAGTATAAAAGACACCTGTCCACAACCTCAAACAGTCACACTCCAAACTCCACTATGGCCAAGACCAAAGAGCTGTCAAAGGACACCAGAAACAAAATTGTAGACCTGCACCAGGCTGGGAAGACTGAATCTGCAATAGGTAAGCAGCTTGGTTTGAAGAAATCAACTGTGGGAGCAATTTTTAGGAAATGGAAGACATACAAGACCACTGATAATCTCCCTCGATCTGGGGCTCCACGCAAGATCTCACCCCGTGGGGTCAAAATGATCACAAGAACGGTGAGCAAAAATCCCATAACCACACGTGGGGACCTAGTGAATGACCTGCAGAGAGCTGGGACCAAAGTAACAAAGCCTACCATCAGTAACACACTACGCCGCCAGGGACTCAAATCCTGCAGTGCCAGACGTGTCCCCCTGCTTAATATCCTCTTGCTCCTACCTGGCATGCAGGCGTCCCATCTAGAGCTCTGGAAATGCAAATGCACTACGCTAAATGCTAATAGTATTAGTTAAAACTCAAACGTTCATTAAAATACACATGCAGGGTATTGAATTAAAGCTACACTCGTTGTGAATCCAGGCAACAAGTCAGATTTTTAAAATGCTTTTCCGCGAAAGCATGAGAAGCTATTATCTGATAGCATGTAACACCCCAAAAGACCCGCAAGGGGACGTAAACAAAATAATTAGCATATTTGGTGCTACACAAACCGCACAATAAAATATAAAACATTCATTACCTTTGACCATCTTCTTTGTTGGCACTCCTAGATGTCCCATAATCACTATTGGGTCTTTTTTTCTCAATTAAATCGGTCCATATAAAGCCTAGATATCGATCTATGAAGACTGTGTGATAAACGGAAAAAAAATGTGTTTCATAACGTAACGCCATTTTTTAAAATTCAAAAAGTCGACGATAAACTTTCACAAAACACTTCGAAATACTTTTGTAATGCAACTTTAGGTATTAGTACACGTTAATAAGCAATAAAATTCATCAGGAGGCGATGTCAATTCTATAGGTGTCTGTCTCGAAAAAATGTCTTGGAGAGAGCCCGACCAAAACATCCGGTCGGAGACCGGAGGGAATCGATTCCCTTGATTCGGTTAGACCAAGAATCAATTGCGAATCAAATGACAAGACTCTAGACAACGTGTGGAAGCTGTAGGCACTGCAACCTCGGCCTCATTTCATTCGGTTCACTTTGAACAATTCCTTGAAGTCGCGGATGGATATTTATTTCCATTTTCAGTGATCAGATTTTCATGCACTTTTCGATGAAACACACGTTCTGTTATAGTCACAGCCGTGATTTAACCAGTTTTATAAACGTCTGAGTGTTTTCTATCCACACATACTAATCATATGCATATACTATATTCCTGGCCTGAGTAACAGGGCGCTGAAATGTTGCGCGATTTTTAACAGAATGTTCGAAAAAGTAGAGGGTCGACTTAACAGGTTAAGCCAGTACATGTCCAGGCCCGTCTGAAGTTTGCTAGAGAGCATTTGGATGATCCAGAAGAAGATTGGGAGAATGTCATATGGTCAGATGAAACCAAAATATAACTTTTTGGTAAAAACTCAACTCGTCGTGTTTGGAGGACAAAGAATGCTGAGTTGCATCCAAAGAACACCATACTTACTGTGAAGCATTGGGGGTGGAAACATCATGCTTTGGGGCTGTTTTTCTGCAAAGGGACGAGGACGACTGATCCGTGTAAAGGAAAGAATGAATGGGGCCATGTATCGTGAGATTTTGAGTGAAAACCTTCTTCCATCAGCAAGATGAAACGTGGCACCGCCCGGGCAACGAAGGAGTGGCTTCGTAAGAAGTATTTCAAGGTCCTGGAGTGGCCTAGCCAGTCTCCAGATCTCAACCCCATTCAAAATCTTTGGGGGGAGTTGAAAGTCCGTGTTGCGCAGCAACAGCCCCAAAACATCACTGCTCTAGAGGAGATCTGCATGGAGGAATGGGCCAAAATACCAGCAACAGTGTGTGAAAACCTTGTGAAGACTTACAGAAAACGTTTGACCTCTGTCATTGCCAACAAAGGGTATAAAACAAAGTATTGAGATAAACTTTTGTTATTGACCAAATACTTATTTTCCACCATAATTTGCAAATAAATTCAATAAAAATCATACATTGTGATTTTCTGGATTTAAAAAAAAAATTTAGTCTGTCATAGTTGAAGTGTACCTATGATGAAAATGATAGGCCAAAATTACAACTAGATGATTTGTGACGGCACCCCATCAACGTTTCACATCCCTGACCTAAATGGTTCCATCACCAGATCAAAGGCTAGGGCTATGAGGTTTTGTTTCAAATTACTCAACTGCTATTACGTCAAATTCAATATCGTGCATTTATATCGTGCATTCATCTAAATATAGGTTGTATGATGTTGCCTAGTCTAGGAAAAAGTGAGTCAACTCATGACACATGACGAAAAATCTGGATGAGCCAGGTGATTCAGGTCTGGGTACTTGTTTCACTTTTCCTTGTGACAGAGGAGAACTTCTTCCTGTGTCTCAATTCAGTTACGTCTTTCACTTCAGCATAGCGGAAATAGAAGTGACCCACTCATCTACCCACAGGCTCACGCACGCACGCAGGCACACACACACACACACACATACATCCACATTTCATTTGAGAAATCTGGACAAGTCAACACTTACCATTGCATTACATTTATTACATGATTTATTAAATTTTGCACTTAGACATTATTCCTATTGGATATGACTTGTCCAAATGGCATTAGTCCAATGGGTCAACTGCACAGAACCTGATATTCAAAGCAGTTGCATTTCCGTTCTATGCTATTGACACTTCTTGTCTTAGATGGGTTTAGCTCTGCATTTTCTGTTCGGCAACAAATTGCTTTGTAAAAAAGCTCTAACTAAATAAATAGAACTCAATTGATTTGATAAGACTTTTACTACAAAGTAGGTCTCCAGCAGGGTAGACAGGGGCAGCACTGCTGAAAGGGGTTCTTGCTCTTGTGCTGTAACGCCCTCTTCCTCTGCACGTTGACCCTGCCGATGTACTCCTCGGTGCCGCACACATTGGCCTCAATGTTGTTTAGCATGGTCCCCTGCTCCTCTACCAACATGGCCATCTGCTGGAACAGATCATGCACCTCCCTCAGCCTGGCCTCTAGCTCTACCAACTCCGTATGTCTTCCTTTTATCTCACACGGTGCCCAGCGGGATGAATGCCCCTCGGTCTGCAGGCTCTGGGACAGCTCCCCCCAGCCCTCACCCCCATTCTCTATGATGGAGGCCTGTCTCTGGAGGCGTGAGCAGCACATTTCTCTTTGGGCCTCCTCTACCTGGTTGTATCCTGCTATGGTGGCATGGAAGGCCCGGGTGAGGTTGACGTGCTGGGTGTGGGCGATGCGGGCCACGGCGGCCTTGGGTCCATGTTTCTCCTCCAGCTCACAGCTCTGCGCCCCCAGAGCCTGGAGTCTGACATACAGGGCTTCGCCATGCTGGTGGATCCCCCTGGCGATGGAGTTGGAGTCATGCTTGATGATGGTCAGGCGGACTGTGGTGCCGATGCGCTCATTGTGCTCGACCAGACGCTCCACCTCCAGGTGGAGCAGGGAGATCTCCTGGCGCATGGAGTGGGCCTCCTCCAGGATACTGTCCATGGTGGGGGAGGAAGAGAAAGAGGCCTGGAAAACCACAGCCTGCTGGGAGATCTCCTGGCGCATGGAGTGGGCCTCCTCCAGGATACTATCCATGGTGGGGGAGGAAGAGAAAGAGGCCTGGAAAACCACAGCCTCCTGGGAGATCTCCACCTTGTTCAAGTCATATTCTGGTCCATACAGCTCTGTCTCAGGCTCCTTGCTGATAGTCTGCATGTGACACAGCCCGTCCCGCATCCTGCCTGCCTGCAAGAGAGGAGCACATAGTTAGGGTCCAATAAACAATGGGATACAGTGCTCTTCAATGGATAGTCGCTGACTCTAATGCAAAGAATTGTAAATATATTGTTTAAATGACCACGGTGTGGCAGGACCTTGTGAGATGCGACTGCCAACGGACCAAAGCTAGGAGGGGTGTCACGGTACACAGGCTCAGTGATGCAGGATTAAAGTCCTAAATGTTTACTCATTACCTGGGTCTTTGTGAAACATTACGTGGAAAGTCTGGATTTGATATTTAATAATGACAAAAAAATGTAGGACCTTAATCTTGCATCACTGAGCCTGTGTACCGTGACACCCCTCCTAGCTCTGCTCTGATGGTAGTCACCTCTCACAAGGCCCTGCCTCACTGGTCAAATAAACAATATATTTACAGCTCCCAAACCTCTGCTCAGTCAGCAAAATGCAACAGTTTTTATAGTGGTGGTGGCTACTTGACTGGCCAATCACACCCTTGGTGCAATTGGGGCCAGCTGAGTCACCCTTAATAAGCCAGGGCCCGGTTTCCCGATAGCGATTGGAAGAGTTTGTGCATATTTTATGACCACATTTTGTGATGTTTTTTTGGCTGTTCGGGCACACAAATATTTTTCTCGGGGCAAGCCAAAATTGGTAGCCTAAGTCCACTCTAGGGCTGTGGCGGTCATGAAATTTTGCCAGACGGTTATTGTTATGCAAATTAGTGCCGGTCTCACAGTACCTAACTGTTAATTAACATAAACATGTATAGTGTCTCCAGGCCTCCGCGCATACATACAGCTGCATACAAACTGCTGATGCATGCCTTTGGACCATATACATTTATAAATGTATAATAAATCAATATAATATTCACTATCATAATGAATCCATTAATTATTTTAGTCAGTTCTAAAGAAACATGAAATGAAACAGAATATGAGTTGGCCTACTGTATGTTATGTAACTATGCTCCATGCCATAGGCTGTAAGCTTGTTCATTTATCTGACAAGATATGCTTATAAGTCCTGTGCCATTATTTCATATTATATGATTTTATAGTAAGAATAATATAATGAACTTAGCTGAATAAAATAGAAAGGATATATTTTGTTGTGTTAGACTTTGAAACAACATCCACAACGACCATGTTATACACTGCTGTTGAACTGTCTTCAAATTGATCTTCACAGTGAGGTAAGTTTTTTAAAAGCATCATACTGTTTTGATGGTAAATGTTTGATGTGATTTTAAAAAATAAAAAAAATTAAGGGGTGGATCAGCTTAGTATTGCGGAAAGATTGTTGCTTCCATCAATGTAATTGTCGCATAACTTCCAATCCACCATACATTTTTTGGCTAAATATATATATCCATATACATACACATATGCATACATATACACATATATATATACACATACGTATATAGATATACATACTTTTTTAAGAATATACCTTTATTATTTCCTGCAAACCCTACCACCCTTCCCCCAATTGGAGTAAACTAATAAACACTTAAGGTTTCTACTTTCAGTTTATACATCTTATACACATTTTACAGACACAATCTATTTTACAATAGTTATATTTAGTTTGTTTTTAGTCCTTCCTCTATTTCCATTCAGTTTGATTTCTATTTGTAACTGTGGTATTTCACAAAAGTCTGAACCTATATACATTTTACAGACCCCTTATCTGTAAAATGTTACATTGGGTATCTTGTTACTGGTCCCACCCTTCATTCAACCCCTCCCATCGATCTCTCAACATCATCCATTTTGGATTTCTATTTGCCATATATTTTTTAACTGTGCTGTGATGCTTCACAAAAATACTGAACCTTTCTATTCTCATAGCTTCTACAGATTGTAAATTAAAAATAAACATTTTTGAAAAATAATTATTTCATTATTAATTGATTGTCTATGGCTTTTCAAATCACCCAGTATTGCTATCCAAAAGATCCATACAATCAGTTTCAGTTAGTGGAGATGGAGGAGACTAAAACGAAAACATATTCTAAAAGTACTTTACTTCCTCTTTCAAAATAGAATTTGGTGAATCATGCGTGACTCCATTTGTAACAAATGTCAATAAAACATTTTTTGTAGCATTTCTATATTGAAGATTGAAAAATAATTTGGTGCATTTTTTCCCATATTCCATCCAGTTCGCTTTATTTTTATAATATAATACACTGGATCTTTCTTTAATAAGTTCCTCCATTTCTTTTTCCTCTAACTTATTCTGTGCCTCTATGGTACAGTTTTTATTGCTGTCTAACTGTACTGTTAGTCCTTCAATTTCCTTTGTTAATATGGACTCGTTTGATTTAAATTGCTTGTTTTATAGATGAGTACTGAATTACATGGCCTCTAAAGGCACATTTAAAGGTGTCCCATACAATAAGGGGATCTGCTGTACCTATGTTATGTTTGAAAAAGTCCGTATGAATTCTTCTGTCATAGTTCTAAACAATTTATCATCTCGTAGGCTTGATTAAATTTCAAATATCCTCGCCCACGTGGAAATTCTGTAAGAGTAACATATATGCCAATCATGTGATGATCCGACCGCATTCTGTCCCCATTCAACACTTTTTAAACTTTTGGTGCCAGAGAGAATGGCATAAGAAAGTAGTCAAGACGACTAGTTTGATTAAGCCTTCGCCATGTATATGTCTCCATATATCCACTTATTCCAATATATCCATGACAGTCATGTGTGCCTGAGGGTGATAGTTTGTAGTGTGATTTCCTTTCCGGGCCATAGAGGTATTTAAGACCGTATTAAAATCTCCCGCCAAAATAATAGAGGCTAGTGTTGCTTGTAGAGTTGATAAATTTGTCTACGGTATATATTTTCAAAGAAGCTTGGATCATCATTATTTGGACCATATAGATTGATAAGCCACATTGGTTTATTCTCCAATAACATATTTAAAATAATCAATCTACCTTGAAGATCTGTTTGGACAATTTGCACATTTCGATCCAAATGACTGTTAATTAAAACCATCACCCCTTTTAAATGTCTTTGCCCGTGGGAGAAATATATTTCCCCCCCAGTCCTTTTCCCACAAAACTTCATCAAAAATTGTTGAATGAGTTTCCTGTAAACAATATATATTATATTCCTTCTCTTTTAGCCAGGTAAATACTGATCGTCTTTTCTTATTATCTGCTAGGCCATTACAATTGTAATGTCCTTATTTCACAACTTACCATAATGAGACACAACTTTCAATTCTCTTTATCAAAATATATGTTTGTAAATGTACCAGTAAAAAGTAACATGATGATTGAGTGTCTATATCGCTGTACCATGATAGTTGCATTGCTACTAATAAAACTCAAATTGGTCCCCACTATTCCACCCTCTAAAAGCCCTCCTCATCCCGAGTTGGGTTGTCATCCTAATGCCCGGCAGACCACCCCCGATACCCGTATCCCATAGCCCTGAAAAGACTGGGATCCATCCTTCGAAAAGAGCACACAGTGCAATTTACATAACAGAAGTAGATTAACCGCCAAATGCTTTTCCATCGCCCTCACCTCGATTTGTATTATATATAGCCATCAAAACAATATATATATATATTTTTTTAAAATCATGTTTCTTATTTTCCATAATTAGCTATTCATATTTGTAGTAACGTAGGCAATTCTCACCAATCTCGCCATTACCAAAATTACAATATTATTATATTAGCAAAAGATTATTGTGAAACTTCCTATATTGTCCCTAACATATTTTACTCCTTCGCAACAGTTGTGGGATAAGCACATACACCCACACACTCAACCCTTTCCCCCCACACAACCATAGGCTCACATTCTCAACAGTTGCACCATCCCAGAGCCCAACTCTAGAAAGGTCTTGGTTTACGAATGCATATACAGTTGCAGCTGTATGAGAAGGCCTGCAAGACCGTGCAAAAAAAATGGGCAGAAATGGAGAGATTTTATTTACCAATGTCACATCCTAGATGGAGGTCAAATGTACACCTTTTCCCTGAAACACCCACATCACGGTCCCCCGTATTGACCATATTCCCAAGCATCTCCATGCAGTCAGTCAGACTTTTGATTTTGTACCACAATTATATACCCCCTCTCTGAATGTACAAGATCGTCAATGTTCTCATGAGCACCTTTGAGAATTTCCTTGTATAGTATGCTCTCCCTTTATGGGGCTTTGGCTTTGCAGGACCAACCCTGCCAAGCAGGCTCAAAATCTTGAGGGGGCAGTTCTGCTCTTGGTCTCTGAACTAATTTTGGCTGCATACAGACTGCTTACAGCAGGCCCATGAAAGTTAGGGACTTCTTCTCCTTAGTATCTGTATCAGTATTTGAGTCATTCAGGTGGGTGTCTAGGGTATAGGGTTGTGGACAATTCCATCAATATAGGATCATAAATAAATACATTACATATATAATTTATTTAAACAATTTAGTTCCCCATGAGAGGACAATAAATAAATTAAACGTATTATTTATTTTAAAACAGTTCCACCATGATAGGACAATAAATAAATAAAATATGACATATAAATCATTATTAAAATGATATCCATCATCTGAACAACATTGAAAGCTCTCTCACACCCCCACTCACAGCAATACATTGGTTCTGGGATATGCAACCATTTCCTTTCTCACTCAACGACACACTTCCCAAACATAACAACATTTTCTTTTTTAATAAACACACATCACACCATCCACACATACTGTGCCTTCTGTTTATTGAGTCTTTATCTACACCATGTGGAATTAGTGCTTGTGTGTTCCAATTAATTATACACTGCTCAAAAAAATAAAGGGAACACTAAAATAACACATCCTAGATCCGAATGTATGAAATACTCTTATTGAAAACTTTTTTCATTACATAGTTGAATGTGCTGAGAACAAAATCACACAAATATTTTCAATGGAAATCAAATTTATCAACCCATGGAGGTCTGTATTTGGAGTCACACTCAAAATTAAAGTGGAAAACCACACTACAGGCTGATCCAACTTTGATGTAATGTCCTTAAAACAAGTCAAAATGAGGCTCAGTAGTGTGTGTGGCCTCCACGTGCCTGTATGACCTCCCTACAACGCCTGGGAATGCTCCTGATGAGGTGGCGGATGGTCTCCTGAGGGCTCTCCTCCCAGACCTGGACTAAAGCATCCGCCAACTCCTGGAGGGTTCTGTGGTGCAACGCGCCGTTGGTGGATGGAGCGAGACATGATGTCCCAGATGTGCTCAATTGGATTCAGGTCTGGGGAAGGGGCGGGCCAGTCCATAGCATCAATGTCTTCGTCTTGCAGGAACTGCTGGCACACTCCAGCCACATGAGGTCTAGCATTGTCTTGCATTAGGAGGAACCCAGGGCCAACCGCACCAGCATATGGTCTCACAAGGGGTCTGAGGATCTCATCTCGGTACCAAATGGCAGTCAGGCTACCTCTGGCGAGCACATGGAGGGCTGTGCGGCCCCCCAAAGAAATGCCACCCCACACCATGACTGATCCACCGCCAAACCGGTCATGCTGGAGGATGTTGCAGGCAGCAAAACATAATTTTCTCTACCCTCAACAGTATATCATGCCTTTTGCACACATTGTATATAGACTCCCCCTTTTTTCTACTGTGTTATTGACTTGTTAATTGTTTACTCCATGTGTACCTCTGTGTTGTCTGTTCACACTGCTATGCTTTATCTTGGCCAGGTCGCAGTTGCAAATGAGAACCTGTTCTCAACTAGCCTACCTGGTTAAATAAAGGTTAAATAACAAAAATATATTTAAAAAAATATTAACTGCTAGATAAAAGTGTATTGAATATTTGTTGTCTGTCTGACCATTAAATTCACAACTATAAATTATATATTATACAAGTATTAAATAATTCTGTGAAGAGTATTTTGTGCATGAGCTCAATGTCACATTTAATTTGATTATCAGCCACAATATTGTTGACATAGTGTGTGTATCTCTCTCTTTCCCTCTCCTTCCCTCGCCCCTTTACTGTCATGAATGGCAGGTCAATGTTGCCAAAGCGAAGTGATACACAACAATAATTAGAATAAATAGTACACTCTTAGAAAAAAAGGGTTCCAACAGGGTTCTTAAGCTGTCCCTATAAGAGAACCATTTTTAGTTCCATGTCGAACATTCTGTGGAAAGGCTTCCACATGGAACCGAAAAGGATTCTACTTGGGACCAAAAGGGTTTTAACTGGAACCAAAAATTGTTCTTCAAAGGGTTCTCCTATGGGGATGGCCAAAGAACACTTTTAGGTTCTAGATAGCACCTTTTTTTCTAAGAGTGTAATTCAACACACAAAATTGAAAATGACTGGTGGTACTTACAGTGGGGCAAAAAAGTATTTAGTCAGCCACCAATCGTGCAAGTTCCCCCACTTAAAAAGATGAGAGAGGCCTGTAATTGTCATCATAGGTACACTTCAACTATGACAGACAAAATGAGAAAATCCAGAAAATCACATTGTAGGATGTTTTATGAATTTATTTGCAAATTATGGTGGAAAATAAGTATTTGGTCACCTACAAACAAGCAAGATTTCTGACTCTCACAGACCTGTAACTTCTTCTTTAAGAGGCTCTCTGTCCTCCACTCGTTACCTGTATAAATGGCACCCGTTTGAACTTGTTATCAGTATAAAAGACACATGTCCACAACTTCAACCAGTCACACTCCAAACTCCACTATGGCCAAGACCAAAGAGCTGTCAAAGGACACCAGAAACAAAATTGTAGACCTGCACCAGGCTGGGAAGACTGAATCTGCAATAGGTAAGCAGCTTGGTTTGAAAAAAATCAACTGTGGGAGCAATTATTAGGAAATGGAAGACATACAAGACAACTGATAATCTCCCTCGATCTGGGGCTCCACACAAGATCTCACCCCGTGGGGTCAAAATGATCACAAGAACGGTGAGCAAAAATCCCAGAACCACACGGGAGGACCTAGTGAATGACCTGCAGAGAGCTGGGACCAAAGTAACAAAGCCTACCATCAGTAACACACTATGCCGCCAGGGACTCAAATCCTGCAGTGACAGATGTGTCCCCCTGCTTAAGCCAGTACATGCCCAGGCCCGTCTGAAGTTTGCTAGAGAGCATTTGGATGATCCAGAAGAAGATTGGGAGAATGTCATATGGTCAGATAAAACCAAAATAGTAAAAACTCAACTCGTCGTGTTTGGAGGACAAAGAATGCTGAGTTGCATCCAAAGAACACCATAACTACTGTGAAGCATGGGGGTGGAAACATCATGCTTTGGGGCTGTTTTTCTGCAAAGGGACGAGGACGACTGATCCGTGTAAAGGAAAGAATGAATGGGGCCATGTATCTTGAGATTTTGAGTGAAAACCTCCTTCCATCAGCAAGGGCATTGAAGATGAAACGTTGCTGGGTCTTTCAGCATGACAATGATCCCAAACACACCGCCCGGGCAAAGAAATAAATTATTCTCTCTACTATTATTATGACATTTCACATTCTTAAAATGAAGTGGTGATCCCAACTGACCGAAAACAGGGGATTTTTACTCAGATTAAATGTCAATAATTGTGAAAAATGTAGTTTAAATGTATTTGGCTAAGGTGTATATAAACTTCCGACTTCAACTGTAGGTGTTCCTTTTGTCCACGTGAGAAAGGGCAGTGTGGAGTGTGATTGAGATTGCGTGATCTGTTGGGGCTGTATGCGAATTGTAGTGGGTCTAGTGTGTCCGAGAGGATGAACAGCTTGTGCTGTTTGCCTTCCTCGAATCGAGCATAAAAGGCATTTAGCTTGTCTGGCAGGCTCGCATCACTGGGCTGCTCACGTCTGGATTTCCCTTTGTAATCCGTAATACTTTTCAAGCCATGCCACATCGGACGAGCATCACAGCCGGTGTAGTAGGAATCAATCTAAATCCTGTTTTGATGCTTTGCTTGTTTGATGGTTTGTCTGAGGGCATAGGGGGATTTCTTGTAAGCATCCGGTATGTCTCCCGCTCCTTGAAAGCGGCAGCTCGAGCCTTTAGTTCGGTGCGGATGTTGCCTGTAATCCATGGCTTCTGGTTGGGATATGTACGTACATTCACTGTGCGGACGACGTTGTCAATGCACTTATTGATGAAGCTGATGACTGAGGTGGTATACTCCTCAATGCCATTGGATGAATCCTGGAACATATTCCAGTCTGTGCTAGCAAAACAGTCCTGTAGTGGAACATTCGCATCATCTTACCACTTCTGTATTGAGCGAGTCACTGGTACTTCCTGCTTTAGTTTTTGCCTGTAAGCAGGAATCGGGAGGATAGAATTGCCAAATGGAGGGCGGGGGAGAGCTTTGTATGCTTCTCTGTGTGTGGAATAAAGGTGGTCCAGGATTTTCTTTTCTCTGGTTGCACCTGCGACATGCTGGTACAAATTTGGTAAAAATGATTTAAGTTTGCCTGCATTAACATCCCCAGCCACTAGGAGCGCCGCTTCTGGTTGAGCATTTTCTTCATGGCTTATGGCCATATAGAGTTGGTTGAGAGCGGTCTTAGTGTCAGCTTCATTTTGTGGTGGTAAATAGATGGCTATGAATAATATAGATGAGAACTCTCTTGGTAGAGATGCGGTCTACAGCTTATCGTAAGGTACTCTACCTCAGGCGAGGAATACCTCGAGACTTCTTTAACATTGCGCACTTGCTGTTATTGACAAATAGACACACCCCCACCCCTCGTCTTACCGGAGGTAGCGTCTCTGTTCTGCCGGTTTTGATGTCCCGTTGGTAGGATAATCTTAAACGAAAGTCATCAACTTTATTTTCCATTGATTGCATGTTAGCAAATAGAACGGATGGCAGTGGGAGCTTACTCGCTTGCCTACGTATTCTCAGAAGGCTGCCCGATCTGCGGCCCCTTTTCCTGCGTCTTTTCTCCAAGCATAAATGTCCATTTATTTATTTTTTTACCTATTTTTGCTTTGTCATTATGGGCTATTGTGTGTAGATTGATGAGGGGAAAAAACGATTTAATCAGTTTTAGAATAAGGCTGTAATGTTCAAGGGGTCTGAATACTTTCTGAATGAGGTGTAGTTTTCTCTCTCTCTCCCCTCAGGCTCTGTGCATAGAGATAGAGCCGAAACAGCAGGACTCGGACCCGGCAGAACCACAAAGATTGAGTCAGCTGTCCTCCATGACATGCAAGGAGCTGGGCACGCTGCAGTGCATGCTGAAGGACAATCAGGTAGAAAACCGTACTATGGAATATCCTGCATGAACATCAATTACACTCTTTATATTGTTTTCAATAACGATGATGATAATGATTTTGATAATGTTGTTGTTTATGCCTTGTTTGCCTGCTGTTTTCAGGTGCGTATGGTGGAGGTGGAGCGCTGGCTGGATGGCATACTGGAACTGTCACATTCAAAAACAGACAAAACGTTATTTAACACCTACAGTACTGCAATGTTATAACCCGTGTACGACTCTCCCCCCCCTCTCCCTATTAGGAGTATGTGAGTAAGATGGAGTTAGTGGAGGGTTCAGTGAAGCGGATCGGAGAAAATGTATCGGTGGTGCATGGGGCTGCAGTACAAAAGCTAGCCCACTGGGGGCAGGCTAAGCTGGATGAGTGCCAGTGGAGGTGGGAGACGCTGAGCAAACAGGTGAGGAAGAAGAGTACAGTTCATGTAGAGGGAAAGTGAGATTTATTTGATCAAATAGAAGTTTTGTAATTTTTAGGCTGTTACAAATGTACTGATACAAGTGGATGCACGTGGCATTCTGGCAACTTTGAGAAAAACAACAGTTTTGCCTGTTGCTCACACACTTATCTGCCCTCTAATTGGCTAGAATGGACCCACCTGATCTAGCCTGCCTTCAACCATTGAGGAAATGTATGTTCATTATTAGAGTCGTCACTCTGCTATTTTGTCAATCTAATAGATCCCCTTTGGTTCAAGCAACACTGGATTGTGAATTAAAGTGTGACAAAATCTCTTGAAACAAACAATAAAGCCTGCTCCTTTTCCTGTGTATCCCTTTTTAATCTGTGTCCGTGTCTTTTTTTAAACCTTGTAGCATTTGATAGGTTAAGACACTCTGAAGTGTACCATTACACTGTAATCTGACAGTGGTCCATGTTATCTCTGTGTTGTGCATAGCTGCTGAGCCACCAGGGGTGTGTGAGTGAGAGCCAGGAGAGGCAGGTGAACCTGAAGAAAGAGTTGGCAGAGATGCAGGAGTGGATGGCCCAGGTGGGCGAGGGGTTTCTCGTGAGAGAGACTTTGAGTACAAGAGTCCTGGGGAGCTGGAGGGCGCACTGGAAGAGATAAAGGTGGGGAACAAAAGACAGAACTGAAAAACTGGTACAACTAGGAACTCCTTACTCCTAGAAAGACAGTTCTAACAACTAACCTAGACAATCCCACTTCAACCCTATGTTGCCATTTATGTCCCCTGTTTTTATTATTTATTATTTTATTTAGGATCCCCATTAGCTGTCGTTGAAGCAGCAGCTACTCGTCCTGAAAATACTATCCTGATAATCTGGCATGTCTCTTTCTTTCCCGCTTTGATCATCTCTTTCCCTCTCTCTCACCTACCCACCAAAGAAGATGTGTTACAGAAGGAAGTGAGAGTGAAGATATTGAAAGACAGCATTAACATGTTGCTGGCCAAGAATAAGACGCCCTCAGGTGGCGGAGGACAGGACCTGACAGAGGAGCTGCGGGGAGTCCTGGAGAACTACCATAAACTCTGTGACCGCTTCAAGAGCAAGTGTCACAAGCTGGATGTAAAGAGTTTGACAAGACTAGTCCAAACTGCTGATGAGTGTTAAAATTATAAAGTAATGTGATTGTAGGCGTTTGTGTTTGACAGTGTCTCGTATGGTCTCTGACCTTGTTTTTTGTGATTGTGAATGGTTGTAGTCGTGATTTTGTTTGAAATGTGTTTGTAGTCTTTCTCAGTACAAGGGACAGTCCAGGTCTCCTCTATAGGAGGTGTGGTCATGTTGGCTGGAGCTTCTGCAGTACTTGGACCTGGAGCAGGGCTGGCTCAACACTCTGGAGGAGAAGGTTCAGGCTACAGAGAACCTACCTGAGAGCACTGAGGCTGTCAATGAGACTTTGGAGGTGGATATCTCTTTTTAAACCTATCCATTCTTCTTTCATTCCTATTTCATCTCCTCTCTCTTCTGCTTTATCACATGCTCTCTCCTGTAATCCCTACATCCTCCTTCCGTCCCGTCTCTCTGACTCACCCTCTCTTTATCTCGTTTTCACTCCTCCCTCTGTACTTTTCCTATTTTCTTTCACCTTATTCTATTTTCTTTTCCTCTGGGCCCTTAGAATGTATTTTTTGTGTTCTGTCTGTTTCTCTTCCTTTGATGTCACCCGTCTGTCGTCTATGAGCAGACTAGCATTTTATTTTGACTGCCTACCTCAGGTACTGTAAGAGTGACGCTGACCTACATAAACACTAACACATTCTTTCTATTCTCTGTCTTTATTTCTCTTTCTCCATTCTCTCTCTTACTGCTGCATTTACTGTTTGAGCTACTGTTCCGTCTTACCTCTCTCATTCACTGTCTTTCTCTCTCCTCGTTCTCACCCTGTCATCTTTATTCTCTCTCTCCCTCTCGCTTCCCTTCCTCTCCCTCTAGTCATTAGATTAGTCCTTTGGTATCAGGGCGTGGTTAACGCAGCCGCGTACTTAGTTTTCTTCAGGGCTGACCCATCTGAGGATGTCCCTTCTTGGGGTTCCTTTGAATCATAATCCTCAGGATTTGTATATATTATGCACTTCCTTAGTCGAACAATGCCCTGCCGCTTTTGTCTCCATACAAAAAGAGAGTCCAACAACTCTAACATTTTCAATTCCATTAGATTCCAACTTTTAAAAGGAATAAGCGTGCGCAACCTTAAATTCCCAGTCACGCCACCATCACAAATGTTTTTCTTCGTTGCTGATGTTAGAACTCCACGCACCCACGTGGAAGTCCATTATTTCTTTGCATTTTCATCCTGTGAAATACTCTTCCTGAGGAGTCAGGGGTACCTTCCCAATGGGTCTCGTAGCCTGTGAACACGCTATACCCCTTTGTGATAACTCTCAGTTCGGGACACACCACTTTGCGAAAAACCTGCCAGTCTTCTAGCCCGTAGTCCACTCCTAAAGTCTGGTCTGTATTTTCTTCTCCTTCGGCTACGGTATAGAGTTTCACTCTACAGGCCTGGTAATCAAACTGATATCCTCATTGCTGTTCATGAGACATCATTACTTGATCTTTCAGCGCCGTTGCAAGCGGTATTTGGGTTCTATGCACATTTAGAAACCACTTTTTTGGCGCATCGTATATTGTTGCTTTATACTCTTTCTCTATGTTTCAACCGCGGCCCTGCTTCCGTTGTTAGTCATCACTGCTTTGCCGCTGATCACAAAATCCATCTTTAATTTCTTTACTGGTTTATCGTGGTTGATTGTGTTGTTCTGGGTCTTATTTACCCCCAGGACATTCCTGCTTCATAGACAACAGCCCTAAGGGCAATAATATAGGGGGTGTGGGGCCATCCTCTTTGAAATGTTCAAACACATCCCCCTCAGTTCAACGAGGTCCCTACACATCAATCATCATGACAACTTCAAAGGAATAGATTGCAATATATGCATAAATTAACACACACTCTAACACGTGATAACAGGAACAGGATGCACTTATATGGGCATAACCACGTGAAAACTTCCTGCCAGGATGTCCTGACAAGATGCCCATATTTGGGCAAGCCCTAGAGCACGTGAAACTTCCCGCCAGAATGTCCTGATCGGATGCCCATATTTGGTTATGCTCACGTCATCCGTACATAGGGTCATAAATCAAACGTTTGACGCGCGCTGTCTACTGTATTCTCTTTTCTGTTTGTGGATTTCGATTTGGCTCCATTTGAGCTCCTGTGTTCTCAATTTGTATTAATGTTTTGGGAAATGGGATGCAAAGTTACATCTATATGCAGATGATACAGTCATATATTCATGTGCTTCTTCTCTGGTTCAGGCTGTTGGAGAGCTCCAGACTGCTTCTCAGTCACTGCAGGCCTCCCTTTATGGTCTCAAACTTGTCTTGAATATACAAAAAACTAAATTCATGACCTTTACCAGAGCTAGATCTCTGCCAGAGAACGTTAGCATTGTCACATCTGGTGGCTTATCCATTGAAAAAGTGTCATCCTACAAATACCTAGGTATTTGGTTGGATGACAAGTTGTCCTTTAAAGTTCATTTGGATAATCTTGTAACAAAGCTTACATTGAAATTGGATTTTTATCTTCGTAATAAGGCTTGCTTCCTGCTTATGGCTAGAAAGAAGCTTGTTCAGGCCACTTTACTCTCTATAATTGATTATGGTGACTTGCTGTATATGCATGTAACCTCTTCCATCTTACAGAGACTGGACTCTGTTTATCATGCATCCTTGCGCTTTATTACAAATGCCAAGTCACTCACCCACCATTGCACATTGTACCAAATGGTAGATTGGGCCTCACTTTATATGCGCAGAAAGATACATTTGTTATGTGTTCATCTACAAAGCCCTTTTTGTGTAAACTCCCTCTTTTCCTATGTAGTCTGGTCTCCTTCACCACCAGCAGTTACCATACCTGGTCTGCTAGATGGTTTCTATTTAAAGTCCCCAGGACATTCACAGTACTAGGCAAGTCTGCCTTCTCGTCTTGTGCACCAGACGCATGGAGTAGTCTACAATCCATGCTTCATCTAGATATGTTAGTGCCACTGAATTCATTTAAAAATATTGATGGGAGACCGTTACAGGAGTGTAAATGTTTTTTTAAGGCTGGATCATGCTGTATTGTTTTTTGTTTTAATGATGTAATGCAGGGGTGTCAAAGTCAAATGGACGGAGGGCCAAATAAAAAATTTAGCTACAAGCCGAGGGCCGGACTGTTCGAATGTTCATTGAAAATTTTTTAAATGACGCATATAGTCTAGTGAACCTAATTGAACCTACTGAAAACCTAACAAATATATTCCAATATGATCAGATAAATAAAGCAATATTTTCTTATGGCTCTGTCAGTAATCTTTAATTTTCAACAGACACAAAAGACAAATTTCCTTTATATAAAAATCCCCATAACATGAACATTAAATGAAAGAAACCGGTATTCAAGGCACCATCAGTAGCCTATATTTTCTATTTTAGCAAAAGTGGGCTAAATTTACTTCAAAGAAAAAAACAATAATAGCAATTTTCTATCATCCACTCAACTGAAATATTTTTAAAATATAATTGGATTGAAATACAATAAAATAAAGTGCAAAAATCTATTAATCAAAAACAACACTTTGTTTAAGGAGAAGTAACATGCAGTGAAAACAAATATTAAACTTTAACTTTTAAACTTGAACTGAGTAAAAACTCTAAATATGTGATTGCACAGTAATGTTCACTTGTTTGAGGTTGAGGGTGATACTTGGTGGTGTCCCATCTTTTCCACAAGTTCATCAATGTTCGGGGTAAGGCTCTGAGCTGAGGAAATCCTCAGAATTGAGTGGAGGTGTTCAGCAGTAAGTCGAAAATGACGTTTTCGTCTTTTGAGCTTCTAGTCATGAAATCTATGCAGCCTACTCAATCACTTTTTATAGCTACTGTTTACAGGCCTCCTGGGCCATATACAGCGTTTCTCACTGAGTTCCCTGAATTCCTATCAGACCTTGTAGTCATTGCAGATAATATTCTAATCTTTGGTGACTTTAATATTCACATGGAAAAGTCCACAGACCCACTCCAAAAGGCTTTTGGAGCCATCATCGACTCAGTGGGTTTTGTCCAACATGTCTCTGGACCCACTCACTGTCACAGTCATACGCTGGACCTAGTTTTGTCCCATGGAATAAATGTTGTGGATCTTAATGTTTTTCCTCATAATCCTGGACTATCGGACCACCATTTTATTACGTTTGCAATTGCAACAAATAATCTGCTCAGACCCCAACCAAGGAACATCAAAAGTCGTGCTATAAATTCACAGACAACACAAAGATTCCTTGGTGCCCTTCCAGACTCCCTCTGCCTACCCAAGGACGCCAGAGGACAAAAATCCGTTAACCACCTAACTGAGGATCTCAATTTAACCTTGCGCAATACCCTAGATGCAGTTGCACCCCTAAAAACTAAAAAATGTCTCATAAGAAACTAGCTCCCTGGTACACAGAAAATACCCGAGCTCTGAAGCAAGCTTCCAGAAAATTGGAACGGAAATGGCGCCACACCAAACTGGAAGTCTTCCGACTAGCTTGGAAGGACGGTACCGTGCAGTACCGAAGAGCCCTTACTGCTGCTCGATCGTCCTATTTTTCTAACTTAATTGAGGAAAATAAGAACAATCCGAAATTCCTTTTTGATACTGTGGAAAAGCTAACTAAAAAGCAGCATTCCCCAAGAGAGGATGACTTTCACTTTAGCAGTGATAAATTCATGAACTTCTTTGAGGAAAAGATTATGATTATTAGAAAGCAAATTACGGACTCCTCTTTAAACCTGCGTATTCCTCCAAACCTCAGTTGTCCTGAGTCTGCACAACTCTGCCAGGACCTAGGATCAAGAGAGACGCTCAAGTGTTTTAGTACTATATCTCTTGACACAATGATGAAAATAATCATGGCCTCTAAACCTTCAAGCTGTATACTGGACCCTATTCCAACTAAACTACTGAAAGAGCTGCTTCCTGTGCTTGGCCCTCCTATGTTGAACATAATAAACGGCTCTCTATCCACTGGATGTGTACCAAACTCACTAAAAGTGGCAGTAATAAAGCCTCTCTTGAAAAAAGCCAAACCTTGACCCAGAAAATATAAAAACTATCGGCCTATATCGAATCTTCCATTCCTCTCAAAGATTTTAGAGAAGGCTGTTGCGCAGCAACTCACTGCCTTCCTGAAGACAAACAATGTATACGAAATGCTTCAGTCTGGTTTTAGACCCCATCATAGCACTGAGACGGCACTTGTGAAGGTGGTAAATGACATTTTAATGGCATCGGACCGAGGCTCTGCATCTGTCCTCGTGCTCCTAGACCTTAGTGCTGCTTTTGATACCATCGATCACCACATTCTTTTGGAGAGATTGGAAACCCAAATTGGTCTACACGGACAAGTTCTGGCCTGGTTTAGATCTTATCTGTCGGAAAGATATCAGTTTGTCTCTGTGAATGGTTTGTCCTCTGACAAATCAACTGTACATTTCGGTGTTCCTCAAGGTTCTGTTTTAGGACCACTATTGTTTTCACTATATATTTTACCTCTTGGGGATGTTATTCGAAAACATAATGTAAACTTTCACTGCTATGCGGATGACACACAGCTGTACATTTCAATGAAACATGGTGAAGCCCCAAAATTGCCCTCGCTAGAAGCATGTGTTTCAGACATAAGGAAGTGGATGGCTGCAAACTTTCTACTATTAAACTCGGACAAAACAGAGATGCTTGTTCTAGGTCCCAAGAAACAAAGAGATCTTCTGTTGAATCTGACAATTAATCTTAATGGTTGTACAGTCGTCTCAAATAAAACTGTGAAGGACCTCGGCGTTACTCTGGACCCTGATCTCTTTTGAAGAACATATCAAGACCATTTCGAGGACAGCTTTTTTCCATCTACGTAACATTGCAAAAATCAGAAACTTTCTGTCCAAAATGATGCAGAAAAATTAATCCATGCTTTTGTCACTTCTAGGTTAGACTACTGCAATGCTCTATTTTCCGGCTACCCGGATAAAGCACTAAATAAACTTCAGTTAGTGCTAAATACGGCTGCTAGAATCCTGACTAGAACCAAAAAATTTGATCATATTACTCCAGTGCTAGCCTCTCTACACTGGCTTCCTGTCAAAGCAAGGGCTGATTTCAAGGTTTTACTGCTAACCTACAAAGCATTACATGGGCTTGCTCCTACCTACCTCTCTGATTTGGTCCTGCCGTACATACCTACACGTACGCTACGGTCACAAGACGCAGGCCTCCTAATTGTCCCTAGAATTTCTAAGCAAACAGCTGGAGGCAGGGCTTTCTCCTATAGAGCTCCATTTTTATGGAACGGTCTGCCTACCCATGTCAGAGACGCAAACTCGGTCTCAACCTTTAAGTCTTTACTGAAGACTCATCTCTTCAGTGGGTCATATGATTGAGTGTAGTCTGGCCCAGGAGTGGGAAGGTGAACGGAAAGGCTCTGGAGCAACGAACCGCCCTTGCTGTCTCTGCCTGGCCGGTTCCCCTCTTTCCACTGGGATTCTCTGCCTCTAACCCTGTTACGGGGGCTGAGTCACTGGCTTGCTGGGGCTCTCTCGTGCCGTCCCTGGGGGGGTGCGTCACCTGGGTGGGTTGATTCACTGTTGTGGTCGGCCTGTCTGGGTTGCCCCCCCCCCCCCCTTGGGTTGTACCGTGGCGGAGATCTTTGTGGGCTATACTCGGCCTTGTCTCAGGATGGTAAGTTGGTGGTTGAAGATATCCCTCTAGTGGTGTGGGGGATGTGCTTTGGCAAAGTGGGTGGGGTTATATCCTTCCTGTTTGGCCCTGTCCGGGGGTGTCCTCGGATGGGGCCACAGTGTCTCCTGACCCCTCCTGTCTCAGCCTCCAGTATTTATGCTGCAGTAGTTTATGTGTCGGGGGGCTAGGGTCAGTTTGTTATATCTGGAGTACTTCTCCTGTCCTATTCGGTGTCCTGTGTGAATCTAAGTGTGCGTTCTCTAATTCTCTCCTTCTCTCTTTCTTTCTCTCTCTCGGAGGACCTGAGCCCTAGGACCATGTCCCAGGACTACCTGACATGAGGACTCCTTGCTGTCCCCAGTCCACCTGGCCATGCTCCTGCTCCAGTTTCAACTGACCTGAGCCCTAGGACCGTGCCCCAGGACTACCTGACATGAAGGCTCCTTGCTGTCCCCAGTCCACCTGACTGTGCTGCTGCTCCAGTTTCAACTGTTCTGCCTTATTATTATTCGACCATGCTGGTCATTTATGAACATTTGAACATCTTGGTCATGTTCTGTTATAATCTCTACCCGGCACAGCCAGAAGAGGACTGGCCACCCCACATAGCCCGGTTCCTCTCTAGGTTTCTTCCTAGGTTTTGGCCTTTCTAGGGAGTTTTTCCTAGCCACCGTGCTTTTACACCTGCATTGTTTGCTGTTTGGGGTTTTAGGCTGGGTTTCTGTACAGCACTTTGAGATATCAGCTGATGTACGAAGGGCTATATAAATAAATTTGATTTGATTTGATTTGATTTGACTTCTGTGTGATGTTTTGTTCAAGTTCATCAAAGAAAACAGTTGTTCACACAGGTATGTGCTGCCAAACATAGACAACGTTTGAGCAGCCTGGATGCGCAGCTGGGGCATTGTGTCGGGGAGGAAACGGGCGAACTCCGCAGCACCCACTGCCGCATATTTTGCCCTCAGTGCATCATTGCATTGGAGGTCAATCAACTCCATTTGGAGGTTTGGTGGTGAGCTTTCCACGTCAACAGCAAATGGGTTACCGAGCAGTTCCAACCTGCTTTTTTGTGCTTCAAAGTCAGCAAATCGGCGTCAAAAGTCAGCGGCAAGCATACCTATTTTATCAGCCAACTGTGCGCTCGGGAACGCACTGGTAGAGAGCTTCTCTTTCATGGTCTGGCAGCTGGGAAAGTGGCTCAAATTTTCTTTCCGCATCTGCGTCTCCCACAGAGTCAGTTTGGTTTTAAATGCCTTCACTGTACTGTACATATCAGAGATGACACGATCTCGACCCTGCAGCTGCAAGTTCATTGCATTCAGATGACTCGTAATGTCACACAGAAAAGCCATTTCACACAGAAACATTTCGTCTCGGAGTTGTGTTGTGTCTTTCCCTTTGCTGTCCAAGAACAGACAAATCTCCTCACGAAGCTCGAAACATCTTTGAAGCACCTTTCCCTGGCTTAGCCATCGCACCTCTGTGTGATAAGGCAAATCACCATGCTCCGTTTCTAACTCCGTCAGAAATGCCTTGAACTGGCGGTGATTCAAACCTTTGGCTCTGATAAAGTTAACTGTGCGCGTGATGATGCTCATTACATGCTCCATTTTCAAGGCTTTACCGCACAACGCTTCCTGGTGTATGATACAATGATAAGCTGTCAGCTCACCTGTCGCGTTTTCCTCTTGCATCTTTTCCCGTATCTTCGCCACCAGTCCGCTCCTGTGTCCACACATCGCAGGTGCTCCGTCGGTTGTCAAACCCACGAGTTTTTCCCAAGGCAGCTCCATCTCATTTACACATCTTGACACCTCTTCATACAAATCATGCCCCGTAGTTGTGCCATGCATAGGACGTAAAGCCAAAAACTCCTCTGTCACGCTTAGGCTGGAGTCCACTCCGCGGATGAAAATTGACAACTGGGCAATGTCAGAAATGTCGGTGCTCTCATCCACAGCCAAGGAATATGCAATGAAATCTTTTCCCTTTTTCACAAGCTGCTCTTTTAGATTGATGGACAACTGGTCTACTCTCTCGGCAATGGTGTTTCTGCTCAGACTCACATTTAAAAAGAGTAGCCTTTTTTCTGGGCAAACTTCGTCACAAACTTTAATCATGCAGTTTTTGATGAAATCCCCCTCCGTAAATCGCCGGGCTGATTTAGCGATCTCTTCTGCCAAAATAAAACTGGCCTTGACAGCAGCCTGGCCTTGTGATTTGGCTTTTTTGAACAGAGCCTGTCGAGATTTGAGGCCTTGTTTTAATTCCTCTGCCTTTTGTAGCCTTTGTTCCATGTCCATATTCTTGTTTTTGTCCGCGTGTTTCGTTTCATAATGTCGTCTCAGATTATACTCTTTCAGTACCGCCACACTTTCTCCACACAGAAGACACACAGGTTTTCCAGCTACTTCCGTGAACAAATACTCCGACTCCCACCTTGTTTGAAACCCCCGGTTCTCAGTGTCCACCTTCCATTTTGCCATTTTTGATGGGTATCTGAAAGTTAATTTTACTGTGATGCTGACAACTGCTGTGCCAATAAATATTGAAATGAAGCAGCCTACTGCTCGGTGCGTCACCGTTGCATTGTGGGAAATGTAGTATTGGTGCGTGTAAAAGATCTGCGGGCTGCCGGCTTGCTGCGGTCTGCGGGCCGGTTCTAATAATAAATCAAGATCATCCCAGGGGCCGTAAAAAACCTTCTCGCGGGCCGGATGTGGCCCGCGGGCCTTGACTCTGACATATGTGATGTAATGTATTGATTGTTGCCGCCTTCTTGGCCAGGTCTTCCTTGAAAAACAGACTCTGGGTCTCAATGGGTTTTCCTGGTTAAAAAAATAAAAGCATGGGGAGTGACAAATTCCAGAGTGGAACTGAAGGCCCACAATTCACCGTATGAAATGTGTTCAATATTGGTTTATTACAATTTAATTTTACTCTATTAGCAGAGTTTGAGAATATTAGCCTGTGTGGTAAAATAATAATTTGAGTAATAGCTATTGACGAACCTGTTAATGTATTAATTGTTTGATTGATGTGTTATGTGTAGACCCTGCGTGTGTGGACAGTGTGACAGACCAGGCCACCCTGATGACCAGTAGAGGTCCTGCCTGCAGAGATGTAGTGGAACCCAAACTGGCCAAACTCAACCGCAACTTCCGCATGGTGTCCCAGTGAATGAAAGCTGCACCGGTACAACTACTCTCACATCACTGTTTGTGTGTCACAATTACAACTGTTTTCAGTGTGTCACAATTACAACTGTTGGGAGCTTTATCATTCAATCCGTCGACATGCACAGAGGTGTAATTCGGTCACTCTTTTGTTCCTGATACCCAGATGTACTGTAGGTTCCCTTCTTTGCGAGGCATTGGAAAACCTCCCTGATCTTTGTGTTTGAATATGTATTTGATATTCACTGCTCCACTGAGGGACCTTACAGATAATTGTATGTGTATGTGTCAAAAATCATGTTAAACACTATTATTGCACACAGAGTGATTCCACGCAACTTATTATGTGACTTGTTACATTTTTACTGCTGAACTTATTTAGTCTTTACATGGAAAAGGTGCTGAATTACCTATTGACTCAAGGCATTTCAGCTTTTGATTTTTAATTCATTTGCTAAACTTTCTAAAACTATAATTTCACTTTGGCATTATGATTTAATCCATTTGAAATACAACAAAATGTTGAACAAGTCTAGGGGTATGAATACGTTTTGAAGGCGCTGTATAGCCTTACACAGTACAAATACAATTGTCGCATTGGCAAGAGTACATTGTACAGATTGAGAGAGGAAGAGTAACATTAGCAAGCTTTTTATTATGAAAACATTGAAGTGCTTTGCTGCATTTCAGATGTAAATGTATTCCCATCTCATAGCACAGTAGAGCTCTGTTTAAGATCTGGAGGACTGTTGGCCTTGGCTATATTATCCTGGTAATCTGTTTGTGTGTGTCTAAATCCCTCTCTCATCTCTACAGGAGATGAGGGTGCTGAGTGCGACAGGTGGAGATCTCCATGGACCCTTCTTCTTTATACATCTTCACAGAGACAAAGACAGGACCTGACTGGAGAAGTCAGAGACATTCTTTCATTATCATTACACGCAGGCTTACTGTTTTTACTAGCTATCAGGCTTGGTAACTAAGGCTAAACTGTAACAGCTGTGAATTATTTTATTCACTATCGGTCTTTATTTTAATTACCTTGTTTTGTTGTGACATATGATAGTTACGTTAAAGGGGAAGTTCACCCATTGTTACATGTGGCCTGATTTTAACTCTTTCTGTGCTTTCATCCTTTTTAAAAATATTTTATTTTGGTTGTCACATTTTGCGGAGTCATCACTTGCCATTGACTGTAATGCAAATACACTCTATAAAACACTCCACACCAACTCATATTACATCAGAATCCTATTCTGAGTGAAGTCTCTGCACTTAATGTTGTATTTGTTTTGACTGAGCCATAAATCCATGTTTGAAAGATGCTGTTTACAATAACAAATATATGCAAATGTGGATTCATGGGACAGTGCAGAAACATAATTCAGAATATGATTTGGATTGGAGTCTTTTCTAACATGCTTTAGACACATTTTCATAATGCATTGTAGTGATAACTCAGCAAATATTTTCTACCAATTGTGTCTGTAATGAAACAAAACATAAACATTTTTTTGGGGGGGGTTCAACTATAATCCCAGAAAGAGTGAAAATATGTATACATAGAAATGTGTGAACTTGCTATTTGATATAAAAAAGTTTGACATGTGATGCTTCCCAGTTCCCACACAGATTGATATGGTTGTGGTACCTATCTTATTTGAATGTACTGGTTGTAAGTCACTCTTAGAGTGTCTGCTAAATGTAATGGTAAAATGTAATAGATTCACACACACACCCATACACATGCATTCACTGTTTCTAACATAATACTGTCTCTTGCCAGCAGATGAAGCCAGAGGAGAGGGCATACTCTCTCAGTCCCTCAGACTATCTGATGGATATCAACAAGGTTCTGCTGGCCATGGCCGACAACGAACTGCTGCTCAACTCTATCGAGCTCAGCAGTGGTCTCTACGACGACTTCTCCAGGCAGGGGGTGGAGGGTGAGAGAGAGGTGAGGGGAGATATAGGAAGGGGAAGGGAATAACTGTGTTATCTTGTGGGTCTGAATGGAGACCTCTCACTCATTCAATTACTTTCCTCTCTCCACTCCTACCTCTCTCTCCTTCACCTCTCTCTCCTCTCTCCCTGCCTCCTCTCTCTCTCCCAGAGTATAAAGGAGAGTCTGGAGTCGGGGAGCAGGTGACGTTGATCCATGAGCGCCATCCTGGAGGCATCGCAGAGCAAGGTGGCACAGTTCAGAGACACCCTCCCTCACCCAGCTCAAAGCAGAGTGGGACCGCCTCAACTGCATGTACAACCACCGCAAAGGGTGGAAGATGGACAATCAACATTAAGTTACTTAGTAACTGCCAAGATCTTAATACTTAATGACAATGAAAGAGTGTAAAGAAGAAGAAACTGAAAAATATACTCATTGTAGCAACGCAATAAGGGGGAAATGAGCAGCTCTGTAAAGTTTTTGCATTTCCACTATTGGATGTGAGAGGATCTGTTTGTCTCCTCTAACAGGGCTATGTACTGTAGTTGTAGCTTAACTCTCATCACTGATTGGTTAGTGTCATCCACAGAGAGAGAGTGAGTGTATGATGTCACTTAGTCATGACCTTGTCTCCATCCTGTCTCTGTACTGTCAGGGAGTTCCATCTACCACTGACCTATCCTGGGTACAGAGGAGCGAGGATGGAGATATATGCCAGTGCACGTACTGTATACCAAGACCTCAGCACACACACACGCACACACACAGACTGATCAACACAGGCCAAGTTGACTGGGAGCGCACACACACAGACATGCTCCCGAATGGCGCATCGGTCTAAGGCACTGCATCTCAGTGATAGAGGCATCACTACAGTCCCTGGTTCGATCCCGGGCTGTATCACAACCGGCCGTGATTGGGAGTCCCATAGGGCGGTGCACAATTGGCCCAGCATCATCCGGATTTGGCCGGGGTATGATTGCATTGTAAATAAGAATTTGTTCTTAAAAACAACTTTGGGATAGGGGGCAGCATTGGGAAGTTTGGATGAAAAGCGTGCCCAGAGTAAACTGTCTGTTACTCAGGCCCAGAAGCTAGAATATGAATATAATTAGTAGATTTGGATAGAATACACAAAAGTTTCCAGAACTGTTAAAATAATGTCTGTGAGTATAACAGAACTCATATGGCAGGTGAACACCTGAGAAGAATCCAACCAGGAAGTGGGATTTCTGAGGTTTGTAGTATTCAAGTGAATGCCTATTGTCTGTGGGGTCAGATTGCAATTCCGAATGCTTCCAGTAGATGTGAACAGTCTTTAGAAGTTGTTTCAGGCTTCAATTGTGAAAGGGAAGAGAATAAGACCACTCAAAGCAAGTGGCTCAGCTGAAAGCCATGAGTTATTTATCTTTTTTGACTTTTTATCTTGACTTTGTGCCCACACCTTGTGCATTTTGATTACTGGGCTAAATGCGCGAACATAAAGGAGGTATTTGGACATAAAGATCAACTTTATCGAACAAAACAAACATTTGTTGTCTAACATGGAGACCTGGGAGTGTCATCAGGTGAAGATCATCAAAGGTAAATTATTCATTTTAATGCTTTTTCTGACTTTGTGACACCTCTCCTTGGCTGGAAAATGGCTGTGTGGTTTTCTGTGGCTTGGCGCTAACCTAACATAATCGCATGGTGTGCTTTCGCCGTAAAGCCTTTTTGAAATCGGACACAGCGTCTGGATTAACAAGAAGGTTTTTAATCCTATGTATAACACTTGTATCTTTCATTATTGTTTCTGTAATTTGATGTGGCTCTCTGCAATTTCACCTGATATTTGTTTGAGACAATGCATTTCTGAACATAACGCGCCAATTTCAAATGAGGTTTTTGGACATAAAGATTAACTTTATTGAACAAAACAAACATGTATCGTGTAACATGGAGTCCTGGGAGTGCCACCAGATGAAGATCATCAAAGTTTAGTGATTCATTTTAACGCTATTTCTGACTTTTGTGACACCTCTCCTTGGCTGTCGCATTGGTGTGCTTTCGCCGTAAAGCCTTTTTGAAATCGGACACTGTGGTTAGATTAACAAGAAGTTTATCATTAAAACGGTGTATAATATTTGTATGTTTTGAGGAATTTTAATTATGAGATTTCTGTTGTTTGAATTTGGCGCCCTGCAATTTCACTGGCTGGAGGCCAGGTGTTCTGCTACCCCCTTCCCAGAAATGAATTGACTTGGTTAGTTAAATAAATGTTTAATAAAAAATAAAGCAATCAACACAGGCCAATTTGACAAGGAGCCCACACACACACAGGCAGACTGATCAACACATACAGTACACTATATATCAGACATTGAGTGATATAGTCCAACTTTATTTTGAATTAAGAACAAAATTGGCAATCAACCAATACAATTTTACCATCTAATCTATCAATATATACTTTAAAATGTTTAATTAGGAGTAGCAAATTTGTGTATTTTAAACCATTTTTTATTTCACTTTTATTTAACCAGTTAGGCTAGTTGCGAACAAGATCTCATTTACAACTGCGACATGGCCAAGATAAAGCAAAGCAGTGCAACACAAACAACAACACAGAGTTACACATGGAATTAACAAAACATACAGTCATAACACAATAGAAAAAATGAAAGTCTATATACAGTGTGTTCAATGGCGTGAGGAGGTAAGGCAATAAATAGGCCATAGTAGCAAAGTAGTTACAATTTAGCAGATTAACACTGGATTGATAGATGAGCAGATGATGATGTGCAAGTAGTGAAACTGGTGTGCAAAAGAGCAGAAAAGTAAATAAAAGCAATATTACATTACATTTAAGTCATTTAGCAGACGCTCTTATCCAGAGCGACTTACAAATTGGTGCATTCACCTTATGACATCCAGTGGAACAGCCACTTTACAATAGTGCATCTAAATCTTTTAAGGGGGGGGGTGAGAAGGATTACTTTATCCTATCCTAGGTATTCCTTAAAGAGGTGGGGTTTCAGGTGTCTCCGGAAGGTGGTGATTGACTCCGCTGTCCTGGCGTCGTGAGGGAGTTTGTTCCACCATTGGGGGGCCAGAGCAGCGAACAGTTTTGACTGGGCTGAGCGGGAACTGTACTTCCTCAGTGGTAGGGAGGCGAGCAGGCCAGAGGTGGATGAACGCAGTGCCCTTGTTTGGGTGTAGGGCCTGATCAGAGCCTGGAGGTACTGAGGTGCCGTTCCCCTCACAGCTCCGTAGGCAAGCACCATGGTCTTGTAGCGGATGCGAGCTTCAACTGGAAGTCAGTGGAGAGAGCGGAGGAGCGGGGTGACGTGATAGAACTTGGGAAGGTTGAACACCAGACGGGCTGCGGCGTTCTGGATGAGTTGTAGGGGTTTAATGGCACAGGCAGGGAGCCCAGCCAATAGCGAGTTGCAGTAATCCAGACGGGAGATGACAAGTGCCTGGATTAGGACCTGCGCCGCTTCCTGTGTGAGGCAGGGTCGTACTCTGCGGATGTTGTAGAGCATGAACCTACAGGAACGGGCCACCGCCTTGATGTTAGTTGAGAACGACAGGGTGTTGTCCAGGATCACGCCAAGGTTCTTAGCGCTCTGGGAGGAGGACACAATGGAGTTGTCAACCGTGATGGCGAGATCATGGAACGGGCAGTCCTTCCCGGGAGGAAGAGCAGCTCCGTCTTGCCGAAGTTCAGCTTGAGGTGGTGATCCGTCATCCACACTGATATGTCTGCCAGACATGCAGAGATGCGATTCGCCACCTGGTCATCAGAAGGGGGAAAGGAGAAGATTAATTGTGTGTCGTCTGCATAGCAATGATAGGAGAGACCATGTGAGGTTATGACAGAGCCAAGTGACTTGGTGTATAGCGAGAATAGGAGAGGGCCTAGAACAGAGCCCTGGGGGACACCAGTGGTGAGAGCGCGTGGTGAGGAGACAGATTCTCGCCACGCCACCTGGTAGGAGCGACCTGTCATGTAGGACGCAATCCAAGCGTGGGCCGCGCCGGAGATGCACAACTCGGAGAGGGTGGAGAGGAGGATCTGATGGTTCACAGTATCGAAGGCAGCCGATAGGTCTAGAAGGATGAGAGCAGAGGAGAGAGAGTTAGCTTTAGCAGTGCGGAGCGCCTCCGTGATACAGAGAAGAGCAGTCTCAGTTGAATGACTAGTCTTGAAACCTGACTGATTTGGATCAAGAAGGTCATTCTGAGAGAGATAGCGGGAGAGCTGGCCAAGGACGGCACATTCAAGAGTTTTGGAGAGAGAAGAAAGAAGGGATACTGGTCTGTAGTTGTTGACATCGGAGGGATCGAGTGTAGGTTTTTTCAGAAGGGGTGCAACTCTCGCTCTCTTGAAGACGGAAGGGACGTAGCCAGCGGTCAGGGATGAGTTGATGAGCGAGGTGAGGTAAGGGAGAAGGTCTCCGGAAATGGTCTGGAGAAGAGAGGAGGGGATAGGGTCAAGCGGGCAGGTTGTTGGGCGGCCGGCCGTCACAAGATGCGAGATTTCATCTGGAGAGAGAGGGAGAAAGAGGTCAGAGCACAGGGTAGGGCAGTGTGAGCAGAACCAGCGGTGTCGTTTGACTTAGCAAACGAGGATCGGATGTCGTCGACCTTCTTTTCAAAATGGTTGACGAAGTCATCTGCAGAGAGGGAGGAGGGGGGGGAGGATTCAGGAGGGAGGAGAAGGTGGCAAAGAGCTTCCTAGGGTTAGAGGCAGATGCTTGGAATTTAGAGTGGTAGAAAGTGGCTTTAGCAGCAGAGACAGAGGAGGGAAATGTAGAGAGGAGGGAGTGAAAGGATGCCAGGTCCGCAGGGAGGCGAGTTTTCCTCCATTTCCGCTCGGCTGCCCGGAGCCCTGTTCTGTGAGCTCGCAATGAGTCGTCGAGCCACGGAGCGGGAGGGGAGGACCGAGCCGGCCTGGAGGATAGGGGACATAGAGAGTCAAAGGATGCAGAAAGGGAGGAGAGGACGGTTGAGGAGGCAGAATCAGGAGATAGGTTGGAGAAGGTTTGAGCAGAGGGAAGAGATGATAGGATGGAAGAGGAGAGAGTAGCGGGGGAGAGAGAGCGAAGGTTGGGACGGCGCGATACCATCCGAGTAGGGGCAGTGTGGGAAGTGTTGGATGAGAGCGAGAGGGGAAAGGATACAAGGTAGTGGTCGGAGACTTGGAGGGAGTTGCAATGAGGTTAGTGGAAGAACAGCATCTAGTAAAGATGAGGTCGAGCGTATTGCCTGCCTTGTGAGTAGGGGGGAAGGTGAGAGGGTGAGGTCAAAAGAGGAGAGGAGTGGAAAGAAGGAGGCAGAGAGGAATGAGTCAAAGGTAGACGTGGGGAGGTTAAAGTCGCCCAGAACTGTGAGAGGTGAGCCGTCCTCAGGAAAGGAGCTTATCAAGGCATCAAGCTCATTGATGAACTCTCCGAGGGAACCTGGAGGGCGATAAATGATAAGGATGTTAAGCTTGAAAGGGCTGGTAACTGTGACAGCATGGAATTCAAAGGAGGCGATAGACAGATGGGTAAGGGAGAAAGAGAGAATGACCACTTGGGAGAGATGAGGATCCCGGTGCCACCACCCCGCTGACCAGAAGCTCTCGGGGTGTGCGAGAACACGTGGGCGGACGAGAGAGAGCAGTAGGAGTAGCAGTGTTATCTGTGGTGATCCATGTTTCCGTCAGTGCCAAGAAGTCGAGGGACTGGAGGAGGCATAGGCTGAGATGAACTCTGCCTTGTTGGCCGCAGATCGGCAGTTCCAGAGGCTACCGGAGACCTGGAACTCCACGTGGGTCGTGCGCGCTGGGACCACCAGATTAGGGTGGCCACGGCCACGCGGTGTGGAGCGTTTGTATGGTCTGTGCAGAGAGGAGAGAACAGGGATAGACAGACACATAGTTGACAGGCTACAGAAGAGGCTACGCTAATGCAAGGAGATTGGAATGACAAGTGGACTACACGTCTCGAATGTTCAGAAAGTTAAGCTTACGTAGCAAGAATCTTATTGACTAAAATGATTAAAATTATACAGTACTGCTGAAGTAGGCTAGCTGGCAGTGGCTGCGTTGTTGACTTTGTAGGCTAGCTGGCAGTGGCTGCGTTGTTGACACTACACTAATCAAGTCGTTTCGTTGAGTGTAATAGTTTCTACAGTGCTGCTATTCGGGGGCTAGCTGGCTAGCTAGCAGTGTTGATTACGTTACGTTGCGTTAAAAGAACGACAATAGCTGGCTAGCTAACCTAGAAAATCGCTCTAGACTACACAATTATCTTTGATACAAAGACGGCTATGTAGCTAGCTATGTAGCTAGCTACGATCAAACAAATCAAACTGTTGTGCTGTAATGAAATGAAATGAAAATGTGATACTACCTGTGGAGCGAAGCGGAATGCGACCGGGTTGTTGAGTGCGGAAGTTCTATTCGGTAGATGTTGGCTAGCTGTTGGCTAGCTAGCAGTGTCACCTACGTTAAGGACGACAAATAGCTGGCTAGCTAACCTCGGTAAATTAAGATAATCACTCTAAGACTACACACTCTAAACTACACAATTATCTTGGATACGAAGACAGCAAAGACAACTATGTAGCTAGCTAACACTACACTAATCAAATCGGTCAGTTGAGTGTAATAGTGCTGCTATTCGGTAGACGGTGGACGTTTGCTAGCTGGCTAGCTGCTGGGCAGATAGCAGTGTAGACTACGTTAGGACGACGAAATACGATAATTACGCAATTATCTTTGATACAAAGACGGCTATGTAGCTAGCTAAGAAGAAATTGCAAAGATTAGACAAATCAAACCGTTGTACTATAATGAAATGTAATGAAAAGTTATACTACCTGCGGACCGAAGTGCGGATGCGACCGCTCGCTCCAACCCGGAGCAAGAGAAGAAGCTCCGTATGGACCTTGAGAGAGCCAAGAGAAAGCTGGAGGGAGATCTGAAACTGGCCCAGGAGTCCATAATGGACCTTCAAAATAAAGATATATACAATATGTGGGTCTAGGTAGGTAGATTGGGTGTGCTATTTACAGATGATTATGTACAGCTGCAGCGAGTGGTTAGCTGCTCGGTTAGCTGCTCAGGTTTAGGTTTAAAGTTAGTGAGGGAAATGTAAGTCTCCAGCTTCAGCGATTTTTGCAATTCGTTACAGTCACTGGCAGCAGAGAACTCGAAGGAAAGGAGGCCCTTCGAGGTGTTGGCTTTGGGGATGACCAGTTAGAGGTCCGGACAACAGGCCCTCCGATTTGACACACTGAACTCTATCTGTGAAGTAGTTGGTGAACCAGACGAGGCAGTCATTTGATAAACAAAGGCTATTGAGTCTGCCGATAAGATTACGGTGATTGACAGAGTCGAAAGCCTTGGCCAGGTCGATGAAGACGGCTGCACAGTACTGTCTTTTATCGATGATGGTTATGATATCGTTTTGTACCTTGAGCGTGGCTGAGGTGCACCCATGACCAGCTCGGAAACCGGACGATACGAAAGAGAGGTTGAATAGACTGGTAATATGGGGTTGCAACAATGGCGGCAGATTTTAGAGAGGGTCCAGATAGTTTAGCCCAGCTGATTTGTATGGGTCCAGGTTTTGCAGCTCTTTCAGAACATCAGATATCTGGATTTGGGTGAAGGAGAAGCTGGGGAGGCTCGGGCAAGTAGCTGCGGGGGGTGCGGAGCTGTTGGCTGAGGTTGGGGTAGCCAGCAGGAAAGCATGGCCAGCCAGTGAGAAATTATTCTAAACATTTTCGATTATCATGGATTTATCAGTGGTGTTTGTGTTACCTTGCCTCAGCGCAGTGGGCAGCTGGGAAGAAGTGCTCTTGTTCTCCATGGACTTTACAGTGTCCCAAAACTTTTTGGAGTTAGAGCTACAGGATGCAAATTTCTGTTTGAAAAAGCTAGCCTTTGCTTTCCTGACTCACAGCGTGTATTGGTTCCTGACTTCCCTGAACAGTTGCATATCGCGGCGACTTTTCGATTTCTATTGCAGTCCGCCACAGCATATTTTTATACTGGTCGAGGGCAGTCAGGTCTGGAGTGAACCAAGGGCAATATATGTTCTTAGTTCTACATTTTTTGAAAGGGGCATGCCTATTTAAGATGGTGAGGAAATTACTTTTAAAGAACGACCAGGCTTCCTCAACTGACGGGATGAGGTCAATATACTTCCAGGATACCCAAGATACATATTGTTTTTATTTCCAGGTCGATTTGAAATTCCTGCTTGCTGAAGTGTTTTAGGGAGCGTTTGACAGTGATGAGGCGTAGTTGTTTGACCGTGGACCACGGATGCAGGCAATGATGCAGTAATCGCTGAGATCCTGATTGAAAACAGCAGAGGTGTATTTGGAGGGCAAGTTGGTCAGGATAATATCCATGAGGATGGTGGTTGGTGGTTTCCTTGGTAATTTGTGTGAGATTGAGGGCTTAGATTGTAGGACTGCTGGGGTGTTAAGCATATCCCAGTTTAGGTCGCCTAACAGAACGACCTCTGAAGATAAATGGGGGCCAATCAATTCACATATGGTGTCCAGAGCACAGCTGGGAGCTGAGGGGGGTCTATAACAGGTGGCAACAGTGAGAGACTTCTTTCTGGAGAGATTCATGTTTAAAATTAGAAGCTCGAACTGTTTGGGCATAGACCTGGAAAGTATGACAGAACTTTGCAAGCTATCTCTGCAGTAGATTGCAACTCCTCCCCCTTTGGCAGTTCTATCTTGACGGAACATGTTGTAGTTGGGTATGGAAATCTCAGAATTTTTGGTGGCTTTCCTAAGCAAGGATTCAGACACGACAAGGACATCAGGGTTGGCGGAGTGTGCTAAAGCAGTGAGTAAATCAAACTTAGGGAGGGCTCTTCTGATGTTAACATGCATGAAACTAAGGCTTTTTTGATTACAGAAGTCAACAAATGAGAGTGCCTGGGGACTTGCAGGGCCCGCGTTAAGCTTCACATCACCCAAGGAACAGAGGAGGAGTAGGATGAGGATACAGCTAAAGGCTAGCAAAACTGGTCGTCTTGTGCGTTGTTGACAGAGAATAAAAGGAGCATATATCTGGGCGTGGTAGAATAGATTCAGGACATAATGTGCAGACAGTGGTATGGTGGGGTGCGGGTACAGTGGAGGTAAGCCCAGGCACTGAGTGATGATAAGAGAGGTTGAATCTCTGGACACACTGGTTATACTGGGTGAGGTCACCGCATGTGTGGGAGGTGGGACAAAGGAGGTATCTGTGGCATGTACTGTGGAACTCGGGGCTCCCTAGTAAACTAAAACAATGATAACTATCCTAAACAACAGAAGCGTCTCCTCCGACGTCCAGCAAAGGCCTGTTGAGGGCACAGCGGATGGAATTACGTCTGCGGACCAGTAGTGGTGGTACGGCGGGGCGCCGTGTCGACGAAGGGACCGGGCCAGATGGCGAAATAAGTATTGTAGTTGTAGTAATTTAGTTTGCTAGCCGGGAGTTGTGCCTGGCTCAGGGCTAGCTTCGGGGCTGGGTCACTCGGTGGCAGCTAGCTGTGATAATCAGGAGAATTGGTCCAGGGTTTTACGGCAGGAATCCGGCGTTGTAGTGGAGAAAAACAGTCCGAGGCTGGCAGGTATTATCCAGGCTAAAAAACGTCTGGTGCCTGTGCAGAGGGTAAAGGCTGCTAGCAGTGGCTAACAATGACTAAATAGCTCGTAGCTAATTATCTGGCTTGCTTCTGATGGCTAGCTTCTGATGAAAGTTTTGGCTATAATGTCAACAACAAAAGAATTGCGGATCCATGTCACATTGAGTGAGGCAGGTTACCGGAATGTATATTTAATTTAAAAATTGAAAATATATTGAAAAATAAATTGAAATATATACAAAAAAGACTAAGAATACAAAGAGTAAACGAGAAGACAACAAACCACGTCTGCACTGCTACGCCATCTTGGAAAAATGCTAATTCCTGATCAAAACTCATAAAAGATCCTGACCTGTTCTTATTTAAGATATATGGTGGTAGTTATCTTTATGTGCCAGTACATTGTGAGGTTCAATGGAATTTACTACGGTGTTATCAGTCATTCCCTGGCACCCAAGACATTCACTACTGCTTAATGGAGGTACGGAATGGGGTGACATTCTTACTTTTCTTTTCTCCTTATCAGAAAAATATGTTTTTTTCCCAGTGTAAGAACCTGGGTATGTTTTGGGAGATCCTAATTCTGATCCAGGCCCGATGCCAAAATTCACCCAACACCCTCAGAAGGAGGAATTAATTCGTAAATAAAACAGTAATCAAAGAGTGATTGGGTGTTACCTGTTGTCCTGAATACTTTCTCAAGATTGAAAGCAGACTGTAAGGACTAGATGAAAAATCATTCATTTGGGTTTACATTTTGGATTTGAAATGAAAGATTAGGCCACTTTAATCGAAAATTACTTCAAAGCATTACTTTATAAACGTACATTCTCAATATTTCTATATTTGAATGAGCTGACTTGGTGTGGCTGTTCAGATGTTGATCTCTCATGCACTCTCATGCATATTGTAAAACATAAAAGGACTGCAGTTCATAACATGGACTTGAACAGTAATTGTGCTAAAAAGTTGTCAGCAAAAAAAAAAAAGGCTGAACGTCCGTACTTCATAAACATTTGGTTGAGATCCTCATTCGGTCCATTATGAGGGCATGACAACTCAATGGAACCTCCGTAGTATTCGCAATATACACCATAATAACAGTGGCTATAGCTACGTATATCAGGGCTTGGTCAGAGTGAACTGATTCCAGATCTGTTTGTTTCCACCCTAATTGTTAAGGTTAGGGTTGGGTCTGGGTAAACTCAACTAATATGAGTTCTGCTGTCCCCAGTCTTTAGGAGTTTAGACTGTGCAGTGGAGGAGTGGAGACAGTTCCACTGTGACCTGAATGACCTAAGTCAGTGGATGACCGACACGGAACAGGTCCTCACTAAGGGAAAAGGACCTGGTGGACGACTGCACACAGACACAGCCAGGACACACCAGGAGGTCAGTGTGTGTGTGTGTGTGTGTGTTTGTGTGTGTCTGTGTGTGTGTGTGTGTGTGTGTGTGTGTGTGTGTGTGTGTGTGTGTGTGTGTGTGTGTGTGTGTGTGTGTGTGTGTGTGTGTGTGTGTGTGTGTGTGTGTGTGTGTGTGTGTGTGTGTGTTAATGTTAGAACGTGTGTGTGTGTGTGTGTTTACGTGCGCACGTCCACAAGTGTGTATGCTGCTAACTTACCCACTTTAATGATGACCCTGACACTATGCAAAATGTTGGATCAACTGTACAAACCTGCATCAGCACAACATGTTTTATTTATAATAAACACAAGTATTTCTATCATCTGTATACGATAAAACAAATCAGACCAATGTGTTTACATTAGCGACTGATGCGGATGGGTGTTTTTGATGTGAGAAAATGTATGCTTTTTAATGTGAAAAATATGCCTTCTCTCCTTAATTATTTAGCACTTTTCATGCTCTGTCGTTCATTATATTCCTGCAGAGAGAACGAGAGAGAAACAGAGTTAGTTTGCAAATGTGTATTGTTTGCAATACTAAAGAGTACCAGGCTTTCCCCTGAGGGGAAGTGCCGTTTGAAAGCCAGGCATTGACACCCACAGAATTAAATAGAACAATACTATTAGTATTATATAGTATCTTTATGTTTACACCACTCACATCATCATAAGTATTATTTGGATGTGGAGGAGCCAGCACTAGTTACCATAGAGTGCAATCTATTCAATACCTATATTTGCAATCCATTACTCATAGTAGCTCATTTCCAATTGATTTATTTTACCTTTATTTGACTAGGCAAGTCAGTTAAGAACAAATTCTTATCCAATACCTATAGTTGCAATCCATTATTCAGAGCAGCTAATTTCAAATGTATTTATTTTACCTTTATTTAACTAGGCAAGTCAGTTAAAGAACAAATTCTTATTTACAGTGACGGCCTAGGAACAGTGGGTTAACTGCCTTTTTCAGACTTTGACCTTGTCAGCTCGAGTATTGGTTCCAACGCTCTAAGCCCTAGGCTACCTGCCACCCCAAATTGACTCATTCTGTTGATTAATACAACTTTGGTTTCTTGTTTTATATTGATCTGTAAGCCCCTCTGTCTCTTTGGAGCTGGAGGAGGGCCTAGCCAGTCACCAGCCTGTCCTGGCCTCTTTGACCCAGGCACGTGAGAGGATCATCGTGCAGCTGTCAGCCCCCGACGGGCCCCTGCTGGAGAGCAAGCTGGAGGCCCTGGGGCAGCGCTGTAGGGCCGTGCACAGAAAGGTCCTGGACAGACAGCACAGGTAACCATGGAGATGAACACCATGGAAACATCGTCACCATAGAAATAGGACAGCTTGTTTGGAGTGATAAGATTGGCATTTTGGGCCCCAAAAATAGTTTACATTGGAAAAAATAAAGTTCAGAAGTTGGATTATGTTGATATGAGCAGGCTAATCTCATGCAGATATGCATCGAAATGTATGAATATTTGCTGCATCAATGCACTAAGCGGTAATGATATCAGCATGACAGATCAGCATACAAATGTAAGATAAATGTTAGGATTTGGCCTACACACGGCAGCTGTAGGGAAATTGAGATCTTAATGTGTGTGTGTGTGTGTGTGTGTGTGTGTGTGTGTGTGTGTGTGTGTGTGTGTGTGTGTGTGTGTGTGTGTGTGTGTGTGTGTGTGTGTGTGTGTGTGTGTGTGTGTGTGTGTGTGTGTAGGCTGACTGGAAGTGACCCTGCCCTATTAGAGCTGGAGAGGCGTAGTGGAGACCTTTCTCTGTGGCTGGAGCAGGCTGAATGTGCTGTGAGCTCTCTGCCTGTCACTGCCACCAACAGCAACCTCAAAGAACTTAAGGTAAGGCTTAGAGTCTGACTTACCTCTTCATTTACCCATAATTCTCCCCTCATCCATCCTTCACATCTTTCAACCCTCTTCACCCCTTTGTCAACTATCTCACTAGACTCTGGCTGAGGAGATGGACGCCCAGAATGGCACCCAGATTCTGGCCAATAAGAGAGTGAGTCATGAGGAGAGAGACTAGCACTTGAGCAAACTCAGGACCATCAATGTCAACTGGAACAAGGTGAGAATAACGTATTGAACCTATGTTTCCTAATGAACGTTACATACCTCAGGAGCCTAAACTTAAACTAGAAAAAAGGAACGGTAACACTAAGAGTAACAATGGAGATGAACTATCTCCCTTCTTCATCTCTCCATTCCTTGTCCTCTCTCTCCCCCTCTCACTCTCCCCCCTCTCTCTTTCTGTCCCTCTCTCACTCTCCTCTCCCCATGTCCTGCAGGTGACTCATGAGTTGTTAGATAAAGTAGGGGAGGTGGAGGGGAACCTCCAGAGTCATGGTCAGTTCCAGGACAAGATTAACAGAATGACCGACTGCATCCAGGTCACACATCAGACCCTCAGTGGGAGAGAGGTCAGCCCTACAGAGAGCCAGGTAATGCGTGCGTGCGTGCGTGCGTGCGCGCACGCACACACACACACACACACACACACACACACACACACACACACACACACACACACACACACACACACACACACACACACACACACACACACACACACACACACACACACACACACACACACACACAGCGCTATGGCTAACTACGCTAAACTGAAGATGCTTTGGCAGACCTTTACATATTTTTTTTTAAGGTAGTCTATGTTCAACACTACTTCTCTCTCGGTTTAAATTAAGACATTCAGGCACTCAGTTTCGATGTGCCCATCTGACGTACAGATGGCCAGTCTGATGAGTGAGGACCCCCACCACCACCCCCTGCAGTCCAGAGCTGGTGGCCCCCATAGACCTGAACAAGACAGCAACAGAGCTGGCTGACTGACTGCTGCTCATCACCCAGATGCTTAAGTCCAACATCGTCACTGTAGGGGACACAGACGAGATACGCACTACCATGGGGTGCGTGCATGTATGTGTGTATGGGAATGAATGGGGACTGGTGGCGTGTACTGGGTGATGTCTTTAGCCATCATTTCTGTGGGTACCTGTGGCAAGTAACTTATCATGACCATTAGGTCTCTGTGTGTGAAATAATACATGTGTATCATATACTGTACCTGTGGCATGTAACTTATCGTGACCATTAGGTCTCTGTGTGTGAAGGTATACATGTGTGTCATATACTGTACCTGTGGCATGTAACTTATCGTGACCATTAGGTCACTGTGTCTGAAGGTATACATGTGTGTCATATACTGTACCTGTGGCATGTAACTTATCGTGACCATTAGGTCACTGTGTCTGAAGGTATACATGTGTGTCATATACTGTACCTGTGGCATGTAACTTATCGTGACCGTTAGGTCACTGTGTCTGAAGGTATACATGTGTGTCAAATAAAATCAAATAGAATCAAATAAAATCAAATAAAATCTAACTAACAATTCCTAAACTACTGTCTTATACACATTGTAAGGGGATAAAGAATATGTACATAAGGATATATGAATGAGTGATGGTACAGAGCAGCATAGGCAAGATACAGTAGATGGTATTGAGTACAGTATATACATATGAGATGAGTATGTAAAGTTAAAGTGGCTAGTGATACATGTATTACATAAGGATGCAGTCGATGATATAGAGTACAGTATATACGTATGCATATGTAACTTATCGTGACCATTAGGTCTCTGTGTGTGAAGGTATACATGTGTAACATATACTGTGCCTGTGGCATGTAACTTATCGTGACCATTAGGTCTCTGTGTGTGAAGGTATACATGTGTAACATATACTGTGCCTGTGGCATGTAACTTATCGTGTGTGAAGGTATGTATCGTGTGTGAAACTCTGTGTCTGAAGGTATACATGTGTGTTATATACTGTACCTGTGGCATGTAACTTATCGTGACCATTAGGTCTCTGTGTGTGAAGGTATACATGTGTGTTATATACTGTACCTGTGGCATGTAACTTATTGTGACTGTTAGGTCTCTGTGTCTGAAGGTACACATGTGTATCATATACTGTACCTGTTAGTAATGGTAAATGTAGCTATGTTTGTGATTAGTGTATTGTGTTCATGTGAAAGGGATTTTATAAATCCAATTGACTGATGGATTGGTTGGGTTTTCTGCTTAGGTGACACAAAGTCACATATACAGTTTCAGTTTCTGTAGAAATATTGTTGTCCATGTGCAGTTTAGCCTTAGCCCAAGGTCATCCACACCTACTTTTTCCCTTTCTCTCTCTGCAGTGGAGAAAAGGCATAGCCAATGGGACAACACTCAGCAAGGTGTGGAGGCGCGGCTCCAGCAGCTGGATAACATGATTGGCCACAGCGATTAGTGGGAGATGCAGAGACAGGAACTGAATGCTCTGATTGGGGCACCTGCACACCTGAACGAGGGGCACCTGCACAACCTTCACCTCTCCAGGGAACCCCTGACCATACAGCTCAGTGACAACAAGGTGAGAGATACAGCGACCCTTCCCCTTTGACCTTTGGACTACTGATACTCAGCCCCATTAGCCAGATGGGTGGAATAGCTTTTAATCAATGATAAAAGATACGATTTTTGTAATTATGTTCATGGTTAAGGTTAGGATTGGGAACTGTAATCAGTGACTTGAAGCAGCGTATGGAAAGTATGTTTTTGTGTGTTTGCATCTTAGCTCAATAGAAAACACACGTGTACCATTCATCATGCGTTTTAGCATTCCAGTGTGTCGTGCATACAAGGAGTATATGCAGATGAGAGGTTTCACTGTTGGCTAGTCACGATTATTATTGATAGTGTTGATGAATGCTGATCAAACATGCCTTGCAGGTAAATAATGAGCCGTCACCTATGGGGAATGTCGTGGACTTTCTTTTCAATTGTTGCCCAATGTCAAACAGTAGAGGGCATCGGTGTCTAATTCACTGTTGTACTGTACTGTAGTTACAATGCCATAGAACAGGTACTGATAGCTGTTCTGATAATTATTTATCATTTAATGAAATAGGTTAGCATACCTTAAGCTTAAACAAAGTGAGATCCTGAGGGAACCATGATAATCACTGTGAGATTAAAAGGGAAGTGACACGTATATGAAAGAAGTGAAAGAGTTTAGTCTGTGAGGAGTAGGTTGTTGTCATTATTTGTTGTTTGTTTTTTCTCCAGGTGTTCTTGGAAGAGGGAGGTCAGGGTACCATGGCAACCTGTAACGAGCGGTCCAATCAGCTCCTGCGAGAGTATTCCGCTGACGACACAAGGAGGATCAAAGATGTCACAGAGAAAAACAACATGGAGCCTGGAACGGCATCAACAAGAAGTGGACGCACACATACAGACACACACGCACGTATACACACACCCTTGTCACGTCTCACCTAATGTCCTGAACCAACTTGAATTCTTGACTCCGCTATTTCATTCAACAATGGACCTCCAACCAAACCAATGCTTGATCATTTGTCATTACATCGATCATTGATTGTCATGTTGATGTTGATTGATTGACAGAGCTAGTGTTGTGGGGTTGTGTGTGTGTGTTTTAAAAGTTGTAAGGTGACGGAAAATAAAGGGAACTGGGATGTAGCGGTATATGGTTTAGATGAGGGGCTGAAACACAGAGGTTTCATCTGTTCACAGATTAAATACTATAGACTCCTACAGAAATGTGATTTCATTCAGCGACCATTGAGTTGTGCTTTTTCATTGGGTTTTCTAGGTTAGTCTCACTTGAAGGAGCATTGATGCTCTAAAAACAGCCTGGTCATACATGGTCTCCTACGTGGGCTCTTTTCTCCATCTCTGTTTCCACCAATAGGACGCCCACGTCGTTGTCATTTCAAATTGAGTTTTTTCTGGGAATTGCTTTTTTTCTCCATTCTACCCTCTTCCCCTTCTTATCATCTCTCCCCGTTCTCCTCCTTCCAGTGGTGTGAAGTAAATGTTTTAAAGTACTACTTAAGTTGTTTTTTTGGGGTATCTGTAGTTTACTATTTATATTTTGGATAACTTTTACTTTTTACTCCATACATTTTCCATGACACCCAAAAGTACTCGTTACATTTTGAATGCTATGCAGGACAGGAACGGTCCGATTCACATACTTATCAAGAGAACATCCCTGGTCCTCTCTACTGCCACTGATCTGGCAGACTCACTAAACACAAACGTTTTGTTTCTGAAATGTCTGAGTGTTGGAGTGTTACCCTGGCTCTCCGTAAATTAAAAAACATCAACGATTGTGCCATCTGGTTTGCTTAATATAAGGAATTTTTTATTTAATTTAATTTATTCTCCCCAATTTCGTGATATCCAATTGTCCCATCGCTGCAACTCCCGTATGGACTCGGGAGAGGCGAAGGTTGAGAGCCATGCGTCCTCCGAAACACGACCTTGCCAAGCCGCACTGCTTCTTGACACACTGCTCACTTAACCCGGAAGCCAGCTGCACCAATGTGTTGGAGGAAACACCTTACAACTGGCTCCCGGGGTCTGAGTGCATGCGCCCGGCGCCCCGCATGGCATCGCTAGGGCGATGGGTCAAGGGCATCCCGGCCGGCCAAACCCCTCCCCTAGTCCTCAGTAACCGAAAGTTTGCTGTATCGAATCCCTGAGCTGACAAAGTACAAATCTGTCATTCTGACCCTGAGCAAGGCAGTTAACCCACTGTTCCCCAGGCGCCCGAAGACGTGGATGTCAATTAAGGCAGCACTCCGCACCTCTCTGATTCAGAGGGGTTGGGTTAAATGTGGAAGACACATTTCAGTTGAAGGCATTCAGTTGTACAATTGACTAGGTATCCCCCTTTCCCCAATTGTGCGCTGCCTCATGGGGAGGCCGGCTGCGACACAGCCCGGGACCGAATATAAGGAATTTAAAACGATTTATACTTTTACTTTTGATACTTAAGTACATTTTTTGCAAATATATTTACTTTTAATACTTAAGTATATTTAAAACCAAATACTTTTAGACTTTTTAAAAACATTTTATTGGGCGATTTTCACTTTTGCTTGAGTTATTCCTACTTTTACTCAAGTGTGGCAATTGTATGCTATTTCCACCACTGCCTCCTTCTCTCTTATTTCTCTCTCTGGCTCCGTGTCTCAACTTGGGGTAAGATTGATGGACTGCGCTCAGTGCTAAAGGGAAACTGGATTAATGAAATAGAATGAACAAGAAATGGGAATGAGAAAAAGAGAGACATTGGAATGAGAGGAGGGAGCAGGACAGACTGAAGGTGGTCAGTGGGATGGGTCGAAAGGAACCTGGAACCTTCCTTCATTCAGAGTGACTCGTCTGTCACCTATCAATGTCAAGTCGGTCACCTTACCTCTGTCTCTTATGGTCTTAGAGAGGAGCCATAGAAAGATGAAGCGCCTTATTATTGAAAGAGACAAAAATTGTATGACATTTTTTTGTGGAACCTTATCACAAATTGTCTTGCAGTGGGAGATTGTTTGAGGTGAAAGTAGTAGATGGTTATCTTTGTGTGGTTAACTTTCTGCTAGCCTGTTTCCCTACGCTGGTGTAGTGCCATATTTTGTTATACCATGCTAGCCTGTTTCACTCCATGTTCTGCTGCAGTGACTTCATGGGAAACCAGCATGCAGCCTGTTTGCTATTAGTCACTATCACACAGGAGCACAGAGACACGCACAGCACACAGAGAGAGGGCAGAGGGCAACACACACACACACATACACAGTACCAGTAAAAAGGTTGGACACATAGTCATTCAAGGGTTTTTTCTAAATTGTAGAATAATAGTGAAGACAACATTAGGAAATAACACATATGGAATCATGTAGTAATCAAAGAAGTGTTAAAAATCAAAATATATTTAATATTTGAGATTCTTCAAAGTAGCCACCCTTTGCCTTGATGACAGCTTTGCACACTCTTGGCATTCTCTCAACCAGCTTTACCTGGAATGCTTTCCCAACAGTATTGAAGGGGTTCCCATATATGCTGAGCACTTGTTTGCAGCTTTTCCTTCACACTGCGGTCCAACTCATCCCAAACCATCTCAACTGGGTTGAGGTTGGGTGATTGTGGAGGCCAGGTCATCTGATGCTGCACTCTATCACTCTCCTCCTTGATAGTTCCACTAAGCGCAAACCAGATGGGATGGCATATCGCTTCAGAATGCTGTGGTAGCCATGCTGGTTAAGTGTGCCTTGAATTCTAAATAAATCAGACAGTGTCACCAGCAAAGCACCCCCACACCATCACACCTCCTCCATGCTTCAAGGTGGGAACCACACATTTCGGAGACCATCTGTTCACCTACTCTGCATCTCACAAAGACACAGCGGTTGGAACCAAAAATTTCACATTTTGACTCATCAGACCAAAGGACATATTTCCACCGGTCTTAATGTCCATTGCTCTTGTTTCTTGGCCCAAGTAAGTCTCTTCTTATTATTGGTGTCCTTTAGTAGTGGTTTATTTGCAGCAATTCGACCATCTGCTCGGAACAGTTGATGTTGAGATGTGTCTATTACTTGATCTCTGAAGCATTTATTTGGGCTGCATTTTCTGAGGCTGGTAACTTGATGGTTTTTGCGACTGACCTTCATGTCTTATTGTAATGATGAATTGTCATTACTCTTTGCTTATTTGAGCTGTCCTTGCCATAATATGGACTTGGTATTTTTACCCGATATGGCTATCTTCTGTCTTCTTCTACCCCTACCTTGTCACAACACAATTGTTTGGTTCAAATGCATTAAGAAGGAAAGACATTCCACAAATGAACTTTTAACAAGGCACAGCTTGCATTCCAGATGACTACCTCACGAAGCTGTCATGAAGGCAAAGGGTGGTTACTTTGAAGAATCTCAAATGTTAAATATATTTTGATTTGTTAAACATTTCTTGGTTACTACATGATTCCATATGTGTTATTTCATAGTTTTGATATTATACACACACACACACACACACACACCAGAGTCCGGGTTGGCAAAGGGTGTAGTAATGCGAGACAGAGAGGGCAAATGGCACACGGTGGGAAGGAAGTTAGCCTATGTGTAGCTCAGATGTTTTCACCTTGAGGTGGCAGGGTAGCCTAGTGGTTAGAGCAATTGGACTCGTAACTGAAAGGTTGCAAGTTCAAATCCCTGAGCTGACAATGTACAAAATCTGTTGTTCTGCCCATAAACAGGCAGTTAACCCACTGTTCCTAGGCTGTCATTGAAAATAAGAATTTGTTCTTAACTGACTTGCCTAGTAAAATAAAGATAAAATATTTTTTATTTTTTTACTATGTGTACAAAAATGCTTCCTTGGCTCATTGTGTTATATACTGTACCAGTCAAGTTTGGACACACCTACTCAATGGGGTGGGGGGTAAGTTGAGGCACAGGGACAGGGTGTTAAGCCACCTACAAATTGTTGTACTGAATTAAATACTACCACTACCTTGTTAAAACCATGTCTATCTTTACTTCCCAAACATAATTAAACACAATCACCATAGCTTTTTTGGTCTCGTAATCATTTTAAGCATTTTTTTTACCTGTTATGGCTGCGATCCCCGTACAGGGACCAACATCTTAGCACAGGCTTAACACCTAACGAACACTTTGTACTTTTTTAAAACACTTTGGACAGGCCCATTAAGGGGTATGTGTGTAGATTTGATGATAATTATTTTAAATCATATTTTAATCCATTTTAGAATAAGGCTGTAACGTAACAAAATGAGGAAAAAGTCAAGGGGTCAGAATACTTTCCAAATGCACTGTGTGTGTGTTCCAGTCTATATAACAAGGCATGTCTGTACAGAAATCACAGTACGGATTTAGCCCTGCTCAAACATTAGCTTTCATTCTGTGCTACGTTGGAGTTGCTAGCCAAACATTGCTGTAAGTGCACGTGAACATTATGCTAGTTCCCAAGGGGGTTTATATATGCTTTTGCTAACGGTCTTATTGGAAACTCAGTGCCGTCAGTGGAGTAACTGGCCTAGCTAACGGTATTCCCTTCTGTAATTACCTTAGAAGAATCAATACTGTGTGGGATGAGTGAAAACATGTATGCTCACCCCCAATTCCAGATCTGGCTATGTAAAAATCTTCACAAAGCACTCAATGATAATTTTGCTTTCTCACATGTTTTACTGAGCGTGAGTGTGCCTTTGTGTGTATGATGTACTGTATGTGTATGTGGGTCATTTGTGCGTGCCTCTTATCTCTGTGTGTGTGTCCTGTACTTATAAGTCATGGGGAACTGGGATGAGGCAGTCCTCATGTCAGAGGGTTTTGTCTGTCGCGCTGGGGGAGTCCTTAGGTGAAGACACAAGGGTTCAGATCGTGAGTGCAGGAGAAAGTAATGTTTCTGAATCTATTAACACAGCAAATGACAGATGCTACTACTGCATTAATTCCTTTCCGCACGTCTTTGTTTCTCTTTCATTCTCTATCCCTTACTTTTTATTCTCTTTATATTCCCTCTTTCATGCCCTCACCAACTAACTGTACTTCCATGCACTCACCCTTTTATCTGCTTCTGTCTTTGCTTCCCTCTCTCTCTCTCTCTCTCTCTCTCTCTCTCTCTCTCTCTCTCTCTCTCTCAGGTGTCTCTCTCTTGGTTTTTAATTATCTCCCTCCTTCCTTGTTCCCATATCAGACTGCTCTCTCATCCCTCTGTATCTGTGTCAGAGCATATCATTACGTCTGGGACACCACACACACACTGCTGCTCCTGCTGTGTGCGAGCTGCACGCTGTGCATCTCACTGGTGCTCTCTCTCTCTCTCTCTCTCTCTCTCTCTCTCTCTCTCTCTCTCTCTCTCTCTCTCTCTCTCTCTCTCTCTCTCTCCTTCTCCCTCACTTTCACTCTCTCCCTCCATCCCAGTCATCCGCCCGCTCTGGCTGGTGTAGTGTCATTCCCTCCCTACAGCTGAGGGAGCTTCTGACTTCTGTTAACACAGCGCTCCTCATCCCCCCTCTCTCCCCCTTCTCTCTTTGTGTTGTCCGCTTGGAGGGCTTTCTGCGGAGCACCACAGCCTTTATCCCACTCCCGTCTCTGGCTTTACAGTGAGCCGTGATCGGCTCCTTCAGAGCAACTTCTGCCTCCCTCGCTCATCCTTCTTCTCTTGGTTTGCTATGTCGGCAGATTTTTCTCTTTTGCTTTTCTTCTTCTTCGTTGACCCCTGGCTTCTGAAGGGGTAACCACAGAGTGACATCTCTTTTTGGAGTAGTATTGTACCCTGGTTTGCGTGTATGTGAATGAGAGTGTTTCAGCCTGCTTAAATGCCTGAGCACGAGTGTGAGGGCGCATGAGGGGAGAGTGTGAGGGAGATTGTGTGTGAGAGAGAGAGAGAGAGAGAGAGAGAGAGAGAGAGAGAGAGAGAGAGAGAGAGAGAGAGTATTTGCTGTAAGAGTGCGCATGTGCCGTGAATGGCCGCGCACTGTGTGTGTGCCAGTATATACGCTTTTGCGGGGGCATGCTGGGTCGGAGTGTGTGTCTCAGACAGTGTGTGTGTTCACGTCACTCTGTGACTGCTGTGGTGCATCTCTGGGGGGAGGAGGAGGATAGGATATGAGCGGGCCTGGGCAGTGCTAGAGGGCCATGCAGACTCTGAGCAGGCTGCAGACCTGTGGCACTCGTACGATGATGGCCATGGTCCGCACCTCCCTTCAGAAAGTGGTGGTCTTCCTACACAGGCTCCAGAGAATGGCCATCTCATCCCCACGTTATCACAAACTCTGCAAGGTGAGTCACAGAACGAAAGACAGGGAGAGGAAGAGTTCTGTCCGACACTCTTTCATTCCTGTTTTCAGTCCTTCGTTCATTTGTTTTGTCTGTTCATTCAGAGTTTTGGTTCTGTATTGTGATAGAGTTGATTAACTGTGTGGGTTAGTTTGTTCATCTTTTTGGTTTGGGGCATTTTTATAGCACTTTGTCTCTCAAGAATGCCTAGTTTTATTCATGGCTTTTGATAAAGTTAGAGTGAAATACTACTTTTGCTGGTTATTAATTTATAACATTGTTATATGATTATATTACCTCACCTCATCACCAAGTCCTTTCACATCTCTGACTATTTTGGGGCTTGCATATTTAAATTGTGACTCATGTTTCTGTCAACAACTCTCTCCATCCTGTTATCTGTTTGGGAGAGTGTTGACGCCTGTGGTTGTCACCTCCACAGTGTGTGTCTGCATATTCCTGGCTGGATACGGGACTGATTTACTGCCTCAGCTGCACGTCAAGTAATCAGGCTCTGCTGTGTGTGTGTCTGCTGTGTGTGTGTGTGTGTGTCTGCTGTGTGTGTGTGTGTCTGCTGTGTGTGTGTGTGTGTTTGCTGTGTGTGTGTGTGTGTGTGTGTGTGTGTCTGCTGTGTGTGTGTGTGTGTGTGTCTGCTGTGTGCATGTGTGTGTTTGCTGTGTGTGTGTCTGCTGTGTATGTGCAGGTGTGAGAGCGTGTGTGTTATTGCCTGTGTGTACAGTCTTGTCTCCGCTGTGGTGGAGTAAACAAACTAACAAGGTAGAGAAGTTGTGTGTGTGTGTGTGTGTGTGTGTGTGTGTGTGTGTGTGTGTGTGTGTGTGTGTGTGTGTGTGTGTGTGTGTGTGTGTGTGTGTGTGTGTGTGTGAGAGAGAGAGAGAGAGAGAGAGAGAGAGAGAGAGAGAGAGAGAGAGAGAGAGAGAGAGAGAGAGAGAGAGAGAGAGAGAGAGAGAGAGAGAGAGAGAGAGAGAGAGAGAGAGAGAGAGAGAGAGAGAGAGAGAGAGAGAGAAGGTGCATTGTGAATGCCTGAACCACCATGCACTATGGTATAGCTGTGAGTAAGAGGTACAATGAGTTTGTATTTTTAATAAACTGTAGTCTACTTGTTATTACACTGAAGGATATATCGCGAGGTTGCAAGTGACCGCTTTAGTCAGAGACACTGCAGGGAGCGATGAAATATGGACCAGCTGCTCAGGAGGATTAGAGCTGGCCAGCCGCAAACACAACTGTTTGTGTGTGTTTTTGTTTAACTATCCTTGCGGGTACCAGAAGTCCTAAACAAGGAAGTCTTAAACAAGGAAAATTCGGACAAGTGGGGACATTTTGACAATCCCATCAAGGAAAAATGCTATTTTAGGTGTTACAGTTAGGGTTAGAAGTTAGGGTTAGGTATAGTTTTATAGTTAGGGTTTGGGGTTAATGTTAGGCACAGGGTTAGTGTTATCGTTTGGTTAAGGGTTAGGGGAAATAGGATTTTGAATGGGAATAAAAGATTTCGTCCCCACAAGGATAGCAATACAAAACTGTGTGTGTACAGTGGAACCAATTATCATTAGCAAACGGCTGCAATCACGCTTTAACATGCATGTTAGCCTTGGATTTAATTTATTTCATAGTTTCTCCCAAGGCAAATCTCCCTCTTTCTCTCTCCACCTCTCACTCTCACTCTCGCTCTCGGGTCTTTAATTTCCCTCTCTCATTTCATCTCTTGCTATATATTCTCTCTTGCTCCATTCAGGCCGTGTCTGAATACCAACACTTGCGTTCTAAATAGTATGCATTTTAGGTATGGGAAAATATAAGGTTTTATAGTATGTGACATTTCAAGCGCATTAAATAGCAGGATGTCATACTCACCTGTAGATTAGTGAGCGCAAACAGAAATGTACAGAAACAGAGAAAGTGCATGATAGACATAATGGGAGAGTTTTAAAAAACAGTATATTTCCCTATTTCACTCGCTGGTTAATTCCCTAGAACAAAGTAGGCACTTTGCTCATTTAACCAACCATCTGTGTTGGTTGAATCTCCCTGTGAGCAGCCAACCTCGTCTGATCACTACTCTGTAACTACCTTCTCCTGTTAATAACACTCACTCCACACTTTCCTAACTTATCATAATACAGACCTATGCATTCTGCACTTGGCCACCTTCCCTTGGGTTGCACCAGTAATTCGTCGCTCGTTTAACCTCCCTTGGGAGGAGCCGACTTACCGTCCTGCACCCAGTGGGAGAATTCCATCATTTTACACTCAATTACCCTCCCCTGGGTCGCATCAGACATTCTGGGCTCGTTGGGCTCACCCTGAGAGGATCAGTCATTCTGGGCTCGTCTGGACTCCCCTGGGTGCGCTCACTGTCTGGCCGGCGGTAACAGTGCTTCTTGATGATGAATGTGCGCTCGGCTTGTTCTCTCTGGGCTTGTCTCGCTGTTACCTGGCTCTCCTACTCGGGAAATAGCCTGGCCTCTGGGCTGACAGTGCTGGCCATAACCCTATACCAGGGATCATCAACTAGATTCACCCGTGGTCTGATTTCTTGAGCGGATGGACAGGGGGTCGGAACATAATTACAAATCATTTGTAGACTACAAATTGACCGGGATCAGAAAAGTTGTGGGGCCAAGTAAAATCACTCGCAGTGTGTGTGTGCATGTGTGTGATGAGTCTGGTGTATTTGTGCTGGAGAGCGTCGAAGGCCTCGATGGCTATTTGCATTGCACTCAGCTCTGTTCTGTCTGTGTAATCACTGTCTGCAAATATGCTGAAGGGCACTCTGGTCTCAGGAGGAGTGTCCTCTTACTCTCATTACACTTTCTGGGGAGTTTGTGTGTGGTGTGAGAGGGAGAGACAGAGAAAGCAAGACAGAGAGAGAGAAAGTGTGTGTGTATCAGGGAGAGAGAGTGCGCATTAACACTGGCAGATGCCATCCATAAAATAGCCTAAAGCAGCAATCCATCCAGTTATATTGTCCCTTCAGTCCCCTTGCCCTGTGACTAACACATTGGCCCCTGTTCCTACACCACCCCTCCATTCACCACTCCCGCTCAGTTTTACCCCATGAAGGGTGAGTCAACCCTGGGCACAGAGTGCAGCACCTTTGTTTCTCTACCTTTGTGCTCCACCAGGACCAGGGCCCTGGGTCATTAGTATGCATTACATCAGTGGCACAGGACCGCAGGAGTGTGGACACGCATCATTCCCCCTGGACTAGGTGGCCAGGTCGGGCTGTTTGTCTTGAAACACACATTCTTACACTCAACACTAACTTGCACGCAACACACACACAGCTATGCTACACAATGCAAGGTGACATAGTGATAAGTTGTGAGAGAAAATGATATGATAACAAATTCAGAAGTACCAATCATTTGAATTAATTTAACAACACTCAGAAAGCCCAAGGATAATAACTTTAAATGAAGCACTGATTTCTGCCATTACCCACATCAACGGTAAATTACTTGATCTTCCCGCATTTGATAATTGATTTATGGCTCAAATAATAACTAAAAACTATTTGATTTCAACTGTCACTCAAGTTATAAAGTGTCCATTACCTTAAGTGAATGCATTGCAATGGAGTGTCGTAAATGAATTTGAATGCTTTATACACAATATTTACAAAAGTATGTGGACATGCCTTCAAATTAGTAGATTCGGCTATTTCCGCCACACACGTTGCTGACAGGTGTATACAATCGAGCACAAAGCCATGCAATCTCCATAGACAAACATTAACAGTAGAATGGCCTTACTGAAGAGCTCAGCTCAATACAAGAATGGGAGTGTCGAATGGGAGTGTCGAGTGGCGAATCACATAGCATGAAAAATTGTCTGTCCTCGGTTGCAACACACACTACCGAGTTCCGAACTGCCTCTGGAAACAACGTCAGCACAATAACTGTTCGTCGGGAGCTCCATGAAATGGGTTTCAATGGCCGAGCAGCTGCACACAAGCCTAAGATCACAATGCCAAGTCTCGGCTTGAGTGATGTGAAGGTCACCGCCATTGGACTCTGGAGCAAACTGAAAGCACATACCACAGCATTTAATCATGGCGAGACGACTGGAAGCATAGCCGAAAAAAACTGTGTAGTTATTCCCTTAACTGACTTGCCTAGTTAGGTAAGGCAATCAAACAAGCAAAGTGTCAGTATAGAATCAAAGTGGAGTCGCAATTCAATTCACATTCCCAGTGGGTCAGAAGTTTGCATACACTCAATTTGTTTCTGGTAGCGTTGCCTTCAAATTGTTTAACGTGGGTCAAACATTTCGGGTAGCCTTCCACAAGCTCCCCACATATAGGTTGGGTAAATTTTGGCCCATTCCTTCTGACAGAGATGGTGTAACTGAGTCAGGTTTGTAGGTCACCTTGCTCGCACACACTTTTTCAGTTCTGCCCACAAATGCTCACAGAACAGGGCTCCGGGCAGCCAAGCGGAAATGGAGGAAAACTCGCCTCCCTGCGGACCTGGCATCCTTTCACTCCCTCCTCTCTACATTTTCCTCCTCTGTCTCTGCTGCTAAAGCCACTTTCTACCACTCTAAATTCCAAGCATCTGCCTCTAACCCTAGGAAGCTCTTTGCCACCTTCTCCTCCCTCCTGAATCCTCCTCCCCCCCCTCCCTCTCTTCAGATGACTTCGTCAACCATTTTGAAAAGAAGGTCGACGACATCCGATCTTCGTTTGCTAAGTCAAACGACACCGCTGGTTCTGCTCACACTGCCCTACCCTGTGCTCTGACCTCTTTCTCCCCTCTCTCTCCAGATGAAATCTCGCGTCTTGTGACGGCCGGCCGCCCAACAACCTGCCCGCTCGACCCTATCCCCTCCTCTCTTCTCCAGACCATTTCCGGAGACCTTCTCCCTTACCTCACCTCGCTTATCAACTCATCCCTGACCGCTGGCTACGTCCCTTCCGTCTTCAAGAGAGCGAGAGTTGCACCCCTTCTGAAAAAACCTACACTCGATCCCTCCGATGTCAACAACTACAGACCAGTATCCCTTCTTTCTTTTCTCTCCAAAACTCTTGAACGTGCCGTCCTTGGCCAGCTCTCCCGCTATCTCTCTCAGAATGACCTTCTTGATCCAAATCAGTCAGGTTTCAAGACTAGTCATTCAACTGAGACTGCTCTTCTCTGTATCACGGAGGCGCTCCGCACTGCTAAAGTTAACTCTCTCTCCTCTGCTCTCATCCTTCTAGACCTATCGGCTGCCTTCGATACTGTGAACCATCAGATCCTCCTCTCCACCCTCTCCGAGTTGGGCATCTCCGGCGCAGCCCACGCTTGGATTGCGTCCTACCTGACAGGTCGCTCCAACCAGGTGGCGTGGCGAGAATCTGTCTCCTCACCACGCGCTCTCACCACTGGTGTCCCCCAGGGCTCTGTTCTAGGCCCTCTCCTATTCTCGCTATACACCAAGTCACTTGGCTCTGTCATAACCTCACATGGTCTCTCCTATCATTGCTATGCAGACGACACACAATTCATCTTCTCCTTTCCCCCTTCTGATGACCAGGTGGCGAATCGCATCTCTGCATGTCTGGCAGACATATCAGTGTGGATGACGGATCACCACCTCAAGCTGAACCTCGGCAAGACGGAGCTGCTCTTCCTCCCGGGGAAGGACTGCCCGTTCCATGATCTCGCCATCACGGTTGACAACTCCATTGTGTCCTCCTCCCAGAGCGCTAAGAACCTTGGCGTGATCCTGGACAACACCCTGTCGTTCTCAACTAACATCAAGGCGGTGGCCCGTTCCTGTAGGTTCATGCTCTACAACATCCGCAGAAGCTCGCATCCGCTACAAGACCATGGTGCTTGCCTACGGAGCTGTGAGGGGAACGACACCTCAGTACCTCCAGGCTCTGATCAGGCCCTACACCCAAACAAGGGCACTGCGTTCATCCACCTCTGGCCTGCTCGCCTCCCTACCACTGAGGAAGTACAGTTCCCGCTCAGCCCAGTCAAAACTGTTCGCTGCTCTGGCCCCCCAATGGTGGAACAAACTCCCTAATGACGCCAGGACAGCGGAGTCAATCACCACCTTCCGGAGACACCTGAAACCCCACCTCTTTAAGGAATACCTAGGATAGGATAAAGTAATCCTTCTCACCCCCCTTAAAAGATTTAGATGCACTATTGTAAAGTGGCTGTTCTACTGGATGTCATAAGGTGAATGCACCAATTTGTAAGTCGCTCTGGATAAGAGCCTCTGCTAAATTACTTAAATGTAATGTAAATGTAAATGTTCTATAGGATTGATGTCAGGGCTTTGTGATGGCCACTCCAATACCTTGACTTTGTTGTCCTAACCCATTTTGCCACAACTTTGGAAGTATGCTTGGGTCATTGTCCATTTGGAAGACCCATTTCCGACCAAGCTTTAACTTCCTGACTGATGTCTTGAGATTTTGCTTCAATATATCCACATAATTTCCCCCTCTCACGATGCCATCTATGTTCTGAAGTGCATCAGTCCCTCCTGCAGCAAAGCACCCCCACAACATGATGGTGCCACCCGCGTGCTTCACGGTTGGGATGGTGTTCTCTTCGGCTTGCAAGACTCTCCCTTTGTCCTCCAAACATAATAATGGTCATTATGGCCAAACAGTTCTATTTTTGTTTCATCAGACCAGGGGACATTTCTCCAAAAAGTAAGTCTTTGTCCCCATGTACAGTTGCAAACCGTAGTCTGGCTTTTTATGGCGTTATTTGAGCAGTGGCTTCTTCTGCTGTGCGGCCTTTCAGGTTATGTCGATATAGGGCTCTGTTTACTGTGGATATAGATACTTTTGTACCTGTTTCCTTCAGCATCTTCACAAGGTCCTTTGCTGTTGTTCTGGGATTGATATGCACTTTTGCCCACCAAAGTACTGTCACGACTTTCACCGAAGGTGGCTCCTCTTCCTGTTCGGGCGGCGGTTGTCGTCACCGGTCTACTGGCTGCCACCGATTCCCTTTTCCTTTTCTGTTGGTTATGTCTGTATTAGTTTCACCTGTTTCTCGTTTGGGGTTTGGTTCAGGGCTATTTAAGCCTTCTATGCCCACCTGCTTTGTGCGGGCTTGGTTCTCTGTTCTGTTTGTGGATGGTTGTGTGTCATTATTTTGCCTGTTGTTTTTGGCGTGACCTGTCTTTCCGGAATAAATACGTTTTTCCCTAAACCTCTGCTCTCTGCGCCTGACTCCTCACCCACCACTCCTAGCAAGGACGTTCATCTCTAGGAGACAGAACGTGTCACCTTCCTGAGCGGTATGACGACTGCGTGGTCCCATGGTGTTTATAGTTGCGTAATATTGTTTGTACAGAAAAACGTGGTACCTTCAGGCATTTGGAAATTGCTCCCAGGGATGAACCAGACTTTTGAATGTCTACAATTTTTTTCTAAGGTCTTGACTGATTTCTTTTGATTTTCCCATGATGTCAAGCCAAGAGGCACTGAGTTTGAAGGTAGGCCATGAAATACATCCACAGGCACACCTCCAATTGACTGAAATTATGTCAATTAGCCTATCAGAAGCTTCTACAGCCATGAGATCATTTTCTGGGATTGCCCAAGCTTTTTAAAGCCACCGTCAACTTAGTGTATGTGAACCTCTGACCCACTGGAAATGTGATACAGTGAATTATAAGTGAAATAATCTGTCTGTAAACAATTGTTGGAAAAATGACTTTTGTCATGCAGAAAGTAGATGTCCTAACCAACTTACCAAAATTATAATTTCTTTATCAAAAATTGTGGAGTAGTTGAAAAAATGAGTTTTAATGGCTCCAACCTAAGTGTATGTAAACTTCCGACTTCAACTGTATATGCTGTATACTGTATCCTTCATTATCTATTCTTTGCTATCTACTGCATCTTAGCCGCTCTGTCACCGCTCATCCATATATATTTTATACTTAATTATTCTCATCCCCTTCCTTTTCTAGATTGTGTTTATTAGGTTTTGTTGTGGAATTTGTTAGATATTAGGTTTTGTTGTGGAATTGTTTTACCTGTTAGATACCTGTTAAATACTGCTGCGCTGTCAGATCTAGAAGCATAAGCATTTTGCTACATTCGCAATAACCTCTGCTAACCATGTGTATATGATAAATATAATTTCACTTGATTTTATTTGGAAATGTGTTCTCCGGAGTGATGAATCACGCTTCACCATCTGGCAGTCTGACAGACTAATCTGGTTTGGCAGATGGAGAAGGGGAACGCTACCTGCTCAAATGCGTAGTGCAAACTGGAAAGTTTGGTGGAGGAGGAATAATGGTCTGTGGCTGTTTTTCCTGTTTCGGGCTAGGCCCCTTAGTTCCAGTAAAGAGAATCTTAACGCTACAGCATACAATGGCATTCTGTGCTTCCAGTTTGGGATGGCCCTTTTTTGTTTCAGCATGACACAAAACTAGGTCCATACAGAAATGGTTTTTTTCCCGAGATCGGTGTGGAAGAACTTGACTGGCCGGCACAGAGCCCTGACCTCAACCCCATCGGACACCTTTGGGATGAACTGGAACGCCGACTTCAAAGCCAGGCCTATTCGCCCAACATCAGTGCCCAACCTCCCTTATGCTCTTGTGGCTGAATGGCAGCAAGTCCCAGAAGCAATGTTCCAACATCTAGTGGAAAGCCTTCCTAGAAGAGTAGAGGTTGTTATCTTCTTGATGCACCCATCCCGTTAGCGGGATCATTTCCGTCAACATCCGCTGAATTGCAGGGCGCCAAATTCAAATTAAATTATTAAAAATATTACATTTTCATGAAAATTGATTGTAAATAGTAATTGCTTTTAGCTAATTCATATTGTGGTTTCTGTCTGCTGAGAGTTAGCTATATATGACCTCTTGTGTTATGTCAATCTTTCCTCAGTAGGCGCCAGGACTAATGTAGCCTACATTTTCCAGTTTGGATGATTGTGTTATGCAGTCACTACTTATGTGAATGTCTGAACATTGCATCCAAAAATAGACTTGTTTCTGTGAAAACTCAAACCGTGATTGTTGCGTCAATCGAAACTGGATGTTCTAAATAAATATTAATCACACCGGTTTGATCGTACGCTGCAGGGACGACTGTAGAATGATCACACCCATTTGTTGGTACGTGTCAAAGGGTTCAGGTAGAAATGGCAACATCCTATTCTCTCCTCCTCTTTCTCTGCCAAGCTCTATAGCTGTCATTTACTTGCATCCTAAACATTTCTCTTGGTATTTCTCTCTATTTAACCTTTCTGTTCTCTCACTCTCTCTCTCAGTATTCCCATATATCGAGGCAGTAATGGCTATTATCCATCTAGTGCTCTGGTTATGAGGAGATTGTGAGGTTGCATTAATGCCTCTTGGCCCAGGCTCATACTAATGGCCCAGTTTTTATGAATGTTTTGTTTTAGAATAGCACATTGCGGTCACGTCCACCCCACAGTCCTGCTCTTCGGTAGGATACCTAATTTACAGTACTCTAAGCTTTATGGATGGGTCTTGTTCCCATAGGGAGTGGGAGATAGAGAGATGAGGAGACAGTCTGGGCAGTTATGAAGATAGAGAATGTGACAGAAAGGCAGGGAAGAGACATTACTAAGACAGAGAGTGTCTTGAGAGAAAACACAGCGACATAATTGACATGATAGAGAGCTCTCTCCCTCCCAGTATGTGAAGGCTTTTATCCCAGTGAGGGTCCAGTGGTAATGTCGATTACTGTAGTCCAGATGTGTGATGTGGAGTCAAAGTGATCGTCACCATACCAAACTATACGGTTGGAATGGATGAATGCAGCAGTTGATTGTACAGAGATTAGATTGATGCAGACATTCACACTCAGAATGTTTTTCCGCTGCTGACTCGTCCATTGTTTTCCTGGTCTCTCTCATAGTGAAGGGAAGGCAGATGGTCATTGGTCATATTTTGGGAGTACCCATTTATGGCTCTGCTGTGTATTCTAGTTTCATTGTCAATTTTGGCCGGTGTTTGACAGCCACTAACTATGACCAGCCCTGACCTGAACAGGTTAGATTGGGCCTGGAACAGAGAGCGAGAGAGAGCAAAAGGGAGAGAGAGGCAGTGAGAGAGATGATTTCCAGCAAACAAACAAGTGATGGCTTGTATTTTCACCCCTTTTTCTCCCCAATTTCATTGTACCCAGTAGCAAGTTTTAAGTTCCTCGGCATACACATCACAGACAAACTGAATTGGTCCACTCACACTGGCAGCGTCATGAAGAAGGCGCAGCAGCGCCTCTTCAACCTCAGGAGGCTGAAGAAATTTGGCTTGTCACCAAAAGCACTCACAAACTTCTACAGATGCACAATCGAGAGCATCCTGGCGGGCTGTATCACCGCCTGGTACGGCAACTGCTCCGCCCTCAACCGTAAGGCTCTCCAGAGGGTAGTGAGGTCTGCACAACGCATCACCGGGGGCAAACTACCTGCCCTCCAGGACACCTACACCACCCGATGTTACAGGAAGGCCATAAAGATCATCAAGGACATCAACCACCGAACCACTGCCTGTTCACCCCGCTATCATCCAGAAGGCGAGGTCAGTACAGGTGCATCAAAGCTGGGACCGAGAGACTGAAAAACAGCTTCTATCTCAAGGCCATCAGACTGTTAAACAGCCACCACTAACATTGAGTGGCTGCTGCCAACACACTGTCATTGACACTGACCCAACTCCAGCCACTTTAATAATGGGAATTGATGGGAAATTATGTAAATATATCACTAGCCACTTTAAACAATGCTACCTTATATAATGTTACTTACCCTACATTATTCATCTCATATGCATACGTATATACTGTACTCTACATCATCGACTGCATCCTTATGTAATACATGTATCACTAGCCACTTTAACTATGCCACTTTGTTTACTTTGTCTACATACTCATCTCATATGTATATACTGTACTCGATACCATCTACTGTATGCTGCTCTGTACCATCACTCATTCATATATCCTTATGTACATATTCTTTATCCCCTTACACTGTGTATAAGACAGTAGTTTTGGAATTGTTAGTTAGATTACTTGTTGGTTATCACTGCATTGTCGGAACTAGAAGCACAAGCATTTCGCTACACTCGCATTAACATCTGCTAACCATGTGTATGTGACAAATACAATTTGATTTGATTTGATTTGTAGTAGTTACAGTATTGTCTCATCGCTGCAACTCCCATACGGACTCGGGAGAGGCGAAGGTTGAGAGCCATGCGTCCTCCGAAACACAACCCACACTGCTACTTGACACAATGCCCATCCAACCCAGAAGCCAGCTGCACCAATGTGTCGGAGGAAACACCGTACACCTAGCGACCGTGTCAGCGTGCACTGCGCCCATCCCGCCACAGGAGTCGCTAGTGCGCAAATGAGTCAAGGATATCCCTGCCGGCCTAACCCGGACGACGCTGGGACAATTATGCGCCATCCCATGGTCTCCCGGTCACGGCCGGCTGCGACAGAGCCTGGACTCGAACCCAGAATAGTGGCACAGCTAGCACTGCGATGCAGTACCTTAGACCACTGCGCCATTCGGGGGGCTCGAAACCTAACTCTTGAGCTTAAAATAGCCTTTGTCCTCATGGGGATGTGGGAAAAGGGGATTTTAGGTCTCCCACAAGGATAGAAGAACCAACACGCATGCACATACACACACACATAACCCTTGTTTAACTGTCCTTATGGGGACCAACAAATGTATTCCCAATCAAAATCCTATTTTGCCTAACCCCTTAACCTTAACCCTACCTCTAACCTTAACCCCTAACTCAAAAACTAAACCTAAACCAACCCTCTAGGCGAAATGTCTGAGTCATTACATGAGACCGTGTGTATGATCAGTAATCCTCCCTCAGTTCAGACCATCAAGCCTAACCCTACTCACATAAAAAACACCGATACCTCTCTTATTCTCTCTCCCCTCTTCCTTATGTTATCTTTCCTCTCCCCTCCTCCCTTATGCACTTTTCCCCTCTCATTTCCTTATTTTTGCTCCTCTTCTCCACTCTTACTCACTTCTCTGCTTCTCATATTCTCCTACCTCTTTTGACCTTTTCCCACTCCCCCTCCTCATTTTCTCATTTTCTCCTCCCTGCCACTCTCTCTACAGGGTGTGTATAGTGCCACCCTGCACACCCTACAGCTTTGCTTCATGTGCCCTCCTCCAATTTATACATCATCAGCTCTTTAGGCACTGGCTTCTTCAATATTCTATTGGTGCCCCTGCATATGCTACTTCCCTTCCTTCTTCTCTCTCCCCCTCACAGTTAAATTACATTCAAAGGGCCTTTATTGGCATGGGAAACATATGTGGCAGGTAGCTTAGTGGATAAGAGTGTTGGGTCAGTAACCGGATCGGCACTGGTTCGAATGCCTGATCCAACTAGGCAAAAACATCTGTCTATGTCCTTGAGCAAGGCACTTACCCTAATTGCTCCTGTAAGTTGCTCTGGATAAGAGTGTCTGCTACGTGACTAAAATGTAAAATATAAATGTTTACGGTGCCAAAGCAAGTGCAATAAACAAAGGTGAAAAGAAACAAATTTAACCTTAACAAAAAAACTATTTGAAATTAACAGTAAACATTACACTCAGTCCCTCTTCCTTTGTGTCTCCTCAAGGCTTCTATTGACAGATGGTTTCAAGTGATGTATCATAGATATATGCTGTGCTGTAGCATCTGCATTCTTCTGGCTCTGCATGAAGCATAACGTTACATGACCATGAATGATTAATCAAAGCCTCTCTCTGACACGCCAACATCAGTCACACCACATCACAGTTCAGTCACTCAATTGACCTGTAATTTAGTTCTAACATGGCTGAGGGCCATGCGAGTGTGTGTGTGTGTGTGTGTGTGTGTGTGTGTGTGTGTGTGTGTGTGTGTGTGTGTGTGTGTGTGTGTGTGTGTGTGTGTGTGTGTGTGTGTGTGTGTGTGTGTGTGTGTGTGTGTGTGTGTGTGTGTGTGTGTGTGTGTGTGTGCGAGTGTGCGTGTGTGTGACAGAGAAAGCGTGAGTGTGTTTGTGAAAATGTCTGTGAGAGTGAGTGTGTGTGTGTGCACTTGAGTTTGTGTGAGAAGATGACTCGTCGGCAGCCTACATGTGTCAGTATCAGTCGGATGTCTCATGTAATGGGTGGAGATATAACTCGAGGGCCTAATTGTAGAGCAGAAGAGAGACAATTAATAAAGAGAAAAATGGAGTGAGATATAAAAAATATAAAGAGAGAGAACGAGAGGGCAGGAGAGAGAAAAGGCAGAGCATGCCCTGAGAGGTAAACACAGTGCAATACATTGTGGAGAATGACTATGTCAGTAGGAGATTAAAGATAAATCATTCTATAAATAGTCTGTAATCTGCAGGAGGCCTGCAGGGGACCATGGAGAACATACTGTCAGCACTGAGTAAAACAAGCAGTATAATAGTGTATACTATAGCACTACAGGAGGGGAAAAGAGCAGCACGTTAGAGAGTGGAATATGATTGACTGTTGAGGTTCCATTTATTGGAGTTTTTCCCCCATCACGGCTTATATTGTGCCTGTATTGTGGGAAAATGACAAGTGGAAAAATAGAGAGAGGTGTGTGCGTGTGACAGAAAATAATAATGCGTGTGTATACAGTGCCTTCAGAAAGTATTCACACCCCTTGACTTCTTCCACATTTTGTTGTGATAAAGCCTGAATTGAAAATGTATTAAATGGAGATGATCTACACACAATACCCCATAATGTCAAAGTGGAAGAAACATTCAAACATATGTGTTTTATTTTCCATTCATAAAAAAAAAACTATCTTGATTACATACGTTTTCAACGCCCTGAGTCAATACATAGGCCACTCAGGAACATTCATCGTTGTCTTGGTAAACAACTCCAATGTATATTTGGCTTTGTGTTTTAGGTAATTGTCCTGTCTGTTGGAAAGCAGACTGAACCAAGTTCCTCTACGATTTTGCCTGTGCTGAGCACTATTCCATTTATGTTTATCCCCCCAAAAACTACCTAGTCCTTGCCAATGACAAGCATACCCATAACATGATGCAGCCACCACCATGCTTGAAAATATGAAGAGTGGTACTCAGTGATGTGTTGTGTTGGATATCCCCAAACATAACACTTTGTATTCAGGATAAAAAAATATTTATTTGCCAAATGTTTTGCAGTTTTACTGTAGAGCCTTTTTCTGAACAGGATGCATGTTTTGGAATATGTTTATTTAACTTCACCATGCTCAAAGGAATATTCAATGTCTGCTTTTTTTAACCTATCTATCAGTAGGTGCCCTCTTTGCGAACCAATGGAAAGCCTCCCAGGTCTTTGTGGTAGAATCTGTGCTTCACAATATTGCACACAGAGTGAGTCCATGCACCTTTAAAACATTTTTTTTTTTAGATAAGGCGTAAGTCCATGCAACTTACTGTGACTTGTTAAGCCCATTTTTTCTCTTGAACTTATTTAAGCTTGCCGTAACTTAAGGGTTAAATATTTATTGACTAATGACATTTCATTTTTTTCATTTTTCCTCCATTTGTAAACATTTCTAAAAACATAATTCTACTTTGACATTATGGGGTATTGCGTGTAGATCAGTAACACAAAATCTCCATTTAGTCCATTTTAAATTCAGGCTGTGACACAACAAGTTGTTGAAAAAGTCTGGAAGTGTGAATACTTTCTGAAGGGACTGTATGTGTGTGTTTGTAGTGTGTATGACTCGTACATTGAACAGAGCCTTACCTGTGTGTGTATGTACCGGAAATCCCCAAAAGTCCCCACAAGGATAGTAAAACAAGGACAATTCTCCCTCGTGGTCCCCACGGGGACAAAGGCTATTTTTGGGGTTAGGTTTAGGGTTAAGGTTACAGTTAGGGTTAGGGTTAGAAAAAGAGGTTAGGTTTAGGAGTTAGCACACAAACATGTAAAAAGCAGTCTTGAACTTCTATTGATCTGTCCTTTCATTTCTTTTGTCTCCCTCTCTACTTCCTTCTCTCCTTCTGTCACACACACTCAAGTTCCATCAGGCTCTCTCACTCCCCTCTTCATTTCTCTCTCTCTCTCCCTTCCTTCCTCTCATCTCTCTCTGTCTGACTCTCACCTTTTTTATCTCCTTGACTTTCATTCCCTCTCCCTCTCTGTGCGTGTCTCTGCATCCCTTCCAATCTCATCAGCATTTCACTCCTGATGCCTTCTCTCACTATCAGTCAGATACTCATTCAGCTCTTTCTTTTCACCATCTCTCCCTTCCTCTTGCTCTCTCAACGTCATCGGTGCATTGCCCTCCGGGGTATCACAAGTACACAGACAAAAATGGTGCTTTGAATTTACTTAATTCAAATTTGTACATCGGTTCAGCATGAACGCAACATGTTAGATAACTTATTGACGCTACCCATCCCTTTAGCGAGATAATTGTCATCAACAACCGCTAAATTGCATAGCGCCACATTCAAATAATATTACTAAAAATATTTATATTCATTAAATCACAAGTGCAATATAGCAAAACACAGTTTAGCCTTTTGTTAATCCACCTGTCATGTCAGATTTTGAAAATATGCTTTACAGCGAAAGCAATCCAAGCATTTGTGTAAGTTTATCGATCGCTCGACAAAACATTATGAACACCTAGCATCAAGTAGCTTGGTCACGAAAATCAGAAAAGCATGTTTTCGGATGTTTTCACTCACGAGACTCCCAGTTACACAATAAATGTTCCTTTTGTTCCAAAAATATTATTTTTATATCCAAAATACCTCCGTTTGTTTGGCGCGTTATGTTCAGAAATCCACAAGTAAGAGCAGTCACGACAACGCAGACAAATCCCAAATAGTATTTGTAATGTCCACAGAAACATGTCAAATATTTTTTATAATATAATCCTCAGGTTGTTTTTAAAATATATAATCGATAATATATCAACCGCAAATGTCTTTTGCAGTAGGAGAGGGAAAGGCAATGGCTGCCCAAACTCTGTTGCACCAAGCAAAACGCTGCTGGCACCCGGCCATACAATGTTGCGATGTTATCTTTCTCGCTCAATTTTCAAAATAAAAGCCTGAAAATATGTTTAAAGACTTGACACCTTGAGGAAGCGATAGGAAAAGGAATCTGGTTGATATCCCTTTAAATGGAGCTAAGGCAGGCTATGGAACATGGAGTTTTCAAAATAGAAGCCACTTCCTGGTTTGATTTTCCTCAGGGTTTCGCCTGCAATATCAGTTCTGTTAATTCTCACAGACAGTATTTTGACAGTTTTGGAAACTTCAGTGTTTTCTATCCTAATTTGTAAATTATATGTATATTCTAGCATCTGGTCCTGAGAAATAGGCTGTTTACTTTGGGAATGTTATTTTTCCAAACATAAAAATAGTGCCTAGCTTCAAGAGGATAAACACAATTCTTTATTTTTCAGTTTAATTATTTTATTTTTGTCACGCAAAATATAATTTCTTCAAGTAAATGCATTGTAATGGAATATAATCAATTTAACACGGTTAGGTAAAGCTCATTTTATTTGAATTAAATGTGTAGCTTCAAATGGATTTGATCATGTTCTCTAAACCTACTACTACTACTTAATGATTAACATGATTTTAACATTCTATTATTTGTCCAATTTATATTATGGACAAGGTTCTGCATAATTATTAATGTAAGCACAGGATGGAATGTTCTACCTTAGTGTTTGTATTTACACAAATGAATAAGGAAATAAAACCATATGCTAAAGATGTGTAACCACGGAGCAAGAGACCATTTGTATCAGTATAAAAGAAGGCAAAAGGCATGTGTTTAAAATAATGATAATTTTTTTGTAAGGGATCAGCTCTTTGGAATGACAAATGTCCATTCACTGACATTCAGCGTTCAATGAATTGCACAGGTCTAAATCACAGTAATGTATATCTGTATAAAAAAAGACTTGCCCTAACAATGATTGGTCACACTCTCTAATGCATTTTGTTACAAAATTAGGTAGTTATTTTTCATAAGGAGTAACAGACAAAGGATGAGGTAGGTATGTGTACATATTGGTGCATGTCAATTCTATTGACTAAAAGCCACTACAAAGTGAAACTGAACAGCAAAGAAAACTAAGGGCATCTACTCAAAACACCATACAAAATGTCTAACAAAATCACGACAGCTCCATCTTTAAACATGCTCATTCTGTTTTGCGTTTTTGTTAACAATCTAACAAGTTCAACACATAAGTCAGACATACAGTGTGAAACACAACCTACAGTCTGAAACACACAACAAAACAGCTCACTGAAACAGCCTGTTAAATGCAACAGCTTTGTTAAGTGTTCCCCACTCGGTTCCATAAAAACCTTCTGAAAGACTGGTAGCGGAGCTCAGTTTACTGAGGTTCATGGCATACATGAGGCCGAATAGCATTGCAACAGCAAATTCTACGTTGCCCAGATCCTGCAGCACTTTGACGCCCTCAAGGAAAATCCCAGTGTCCTCTGGTTCCTCAATCACATGGTGGTCTTTGATAATGTAGATCCCCACAGTAAGTGGACTCTTCATCCAATGCCCTGAACAAGACACAAAGGCAAAACTGGTCAGTCATACAAAATAAAACATTACATTCTGTCTGCATTTAGCAAAATCATTTTAATCAATACTCCATTTGTCTTTCATGTTGTTTCTCTTCAGTTCACACACATAATGAATACTGTTTCTTCTCTTGAGTGTCTGTCTGTCTGCCCTTTGTGTGTCCTTTGTGTGTGCATGTGACTGTCTGCTCTCGAAGCTGCCCTGCTAAATATCAGTGGGCTTAGCGCCCGGGGCTTGATTAAAAAACAATTACCTTTTAGTTTCCGTGGGCGTCCCACGGGTAAGGGCAGAGTGCTAATCTGGTCGTAAGTGTGACGGAGCTTTTTACTTACACACACACACACACACACACACACACACACACATATACACTAGAGGGCTTCCCGAAATGAAGATCCGAGCCGAATTGAATCTGTGAAATGAACGTCCGACAACGACAGAACCCCGGAATGTTTTTGAAAATCAATACCCAATCCGATTCAGAGCCAGGGTGGACCAGATCCGACCCAAAATGTTGGATCTAGTCGGTATTTCACATATTCTCAGACAGATCCAAAGTCCTTGTCAACAGAGTGTTATCCGATCTTGGATCCAAAGGTCAACTACAGAATTTTGGTCCGACTTGTTCGGATATAGGGTCAGATATCGGGTAGTCGAATGGCACAGCGATCTAAGGCACTGCATCTCAGTGCTAGAGGTGTCAATACAGCCCGGGTTCGAACCAGCCGTGATTGGGAGTTCCATAGGGCGGCGTACGATTGGCCCTGCGTCATCCGGGGGAGGTTTTGGCCGTGGTAGGCCGCCATTGCAAATAACAATTTGTTCTTAATTTACTTGCCTAGTTAAATAAAGGTTAAATAAAAAATGTATAATTGGGTTTGGGTATATCTGTGAAGACCTCTAATATGCACACATGCACTCTTTCTCACATACATGCAAATGCATGCACACATCAACACACACAGGCACATTTACACACTCACTGTGACAGTGTGACATCAACATACAGTATTGTGCACACGGTGACCGAGCACACACACACACATAAACACTAAAGGGAGATTAGAACAGCTGTTAGTTACAGGGGGTGGGAGGGGAGATTGCGGTAGACTGGGGAGAAAGGGATGCTTGGACAGTTTTGCTTTCTTACATTTACATTTAAGTCATTTAGCAGACGCTCTTATCCAGAGCGACTTACAAATTGGTGCATACACCTTATGACAACCAGTGGAACAGCCACTTGCATCTAAATCTTGTTGGGGGGGTGAGAAGGATTACTTACCCTTACTTACCCTATCCAAGGTATTCCTTGAAGAGGTGGGGTTTCAGGTGTCTCCGGAAGGTGGTGATTGACTCCGCTGTCCTGGCGTCGTGAGGGAGTTTGTTCCACCATTGGGGGGCCAGAGCAGCGAACAGTTTTGACTGGGCTGAGCGGGAACTGTACTTCCTCAGTGGTAGGGAGGCGAGCAGGCCAGAGGTGGATGAACGCAGTGCCCTTGTTTGGGTGTAGGGCCTGATCAGAGCCTGGAGGTACTGAGGTGCCGTTCCCCTCACAGCTCCGTAGGCGAGCACCATGGTCTTGTAGCGGATGCGAGCTTCAACTGGAAGCCAGTGGAGAGAGCGGAGGAGCGGGGTGACGTGAGAGAACTTGGGAAGGTTGAACACCAGACGGGCTGCGGCGTTCTGGATGAGTTGTAGGGGTTTAATGGCACAGGCAGGGAGCCCAGCCAACAGCGAGTTGCAGTAATCAAGACGGGAGATGACAAGTGCCTGGATTAGGACCTGCGCCGCTTTCTTCCACTGATGACATCAAATGTTCATAATGTCTCTTAATGATACCGAGAGAGCTCAGGTAGAGACGTATGTTTGTGACTGTCTGCTCTTGAAGTGTGTGAGTTATTGCCTGTGATATGAGGTTAAAGGGGGTAATGATTTCCCCATAAACACATTAACCCTGAAGTAGGTACCAGGGTGAGTGAGCGTACACACATAAATACACAGAAACAAACGCAAAGCAACACTGACACACACATGCACGCACACACACAAATCCCCAAACCCTTTTAATAGGTTAGCACTTGTAATGGCTAAATTAATCTATTAATTTCAAGGCCCAATTAGATTACTTTAATGTCAGTAATGAGTTAATCCCCTGGAGAATTGGTGGAAGTGCCCTTGAAAACACCCACAATGGAGAAGAATGAAAGGAGTGTGTCTGAGCATGCTTAGTGACCCCAAAACATGTGTGTGTGTGTGTGTGTGTGTGTGTGTGTGTGTGTGTGTGTGTGTGTGTGTGTGTGTGTGTGTGTGTGTGTGTGTGTGTGTGTTTGTCCCTCTGTTAGGTGACCTCATCCCAATATTTGAAGGGCCACCTAGCAAAGGAACACATGGCCATAGCAAATTCCCAATTCAGTTATCCTCTTTCACTCACTCACTCACTCACTCACTCACTCACTCACTCACTCACTCACTCACTCACTCACTCACTCACACACAGTCTGGGATCCAAGATGAGGAGACTGAATGTCTGAAAAGCAGAGTGCCACTGTGATGTCAGAACGATCAGGGAAGGGAGGTGGGAGGTGGGAGGAAGTCAGATGGATCAAGCTTGCTTGTCGATTGCCCTGTCAATCACTCGGTCACCAAGGCGTGGGCTTCAGGGGGATATAAATAGAGCTGCTAGGAGCAGAGCATGATGGGTATGGGACAGAGGACAACACAGAAACATACTGTAGGGACCAGGTCACCAGAACGGTACTTGGGCACTGTTTATCTAGTTATCATTACTCATTGTGTATTTATTCCTTGTGTTATTAGTTTTCTATTATTTCTCTTTTTTTCCTCTCTGCATTGTTGGGAAGGGCCAATAAGTAAACATTTCACTGTTAGTCTACACAGGTTGTTTACAAAGCATGTGACAAATACAATTGGATTAGATATTGATTTAATGGAGTCTGCATGTGTGTAGACAGTTGCAAATATGTGTGTAAGGCTGTAAGTGTGTCAGATCTCTCAATCTAATGAGAGTGCATAGTTTTTTGTTCAGTATTTAGGTTATATCCTGTTTGTGTGTGTGTGTGTGTGTGTGTGTGTGTGTGTGTGTGTGTGTGTGTGTGTGTGTGTGTGTGTGTGTGTGTGTGTGTGTGTGTGTGTGTGTGTGTGTGTGTGTGTGTGTGTGTGTGTGGAAGAGGACGGAGTTGTTAGTAGTAATTAATGGGTCTTTCTCCCTAGTTGAGAGTATCAATCTGAAAGGCTCACAACCACTGTAAATCCACCTAGCTACTCCACTGCAGGCCCTGCACGCACGCACGTATGCACACACATTCTATTTTGTTACTCAGGAAGACACATCAGAGCCCTGGAGTGTATATCTGTAGAAAATAATTGCCACATTGCACTCTCTCAAACTAACAAACTTTCCGTCTTTGTCTCTGACTTTTCCCCTAGCTCCACTCAGACTTCTTAGACACATCCAATGGTGAAAAATGACTGTTTTCTATTTTTAGGGTGCAGGGAGTCAGCGTTCATGAAGGCACAACTCAATGAAATGTTTTCTCTCGCTCTCTTTCTCTCTCTCTATAAGTGTCTGGGCCTCAACAGTACATTGTGTCTCGGCTGGGAGGAGAGGAAAACAAATTGTTTTGTATTTCTGTATGGGCCCCTTTTCGGCTCTATTTGGAGCTCTTGTGTTGATGATGGTTGGTGGGAGTAGTGTGTTCCAGCTTCCTTCATCCGAGAAAGAAAGTGGATTCGGGCTGTGTTCCATTCCGAAAAGTTGTCCCCTCCCCTTATGGCCTGGCCATTGCTCACTTCTTATTTCCCTCCATGCATCTGATAGGACTGCATAGGTGAAAGCAATACAGTATCAAAGTAATCGGCCCTAATTAATCGGCCATTCCGATTAATCAGTCGACCTCTACTTTTAACACACCATCCTATTTATCATACATAGTAGGATGTACAATGCATCAGAAAGGTCACGTATTAGCAGTAGCACTGGGATATCAACCAGATTCCTTTTTCTATGGCTTCCCTAATGTGTCTAGTTTCACAAGGCATAGTTTCAGGCTTTTATTTTGAGGAATGAGGGTGAGCGACAACATTGTGTCTGTGTTCACCTGGTGGCTCTCAGAGTGATATGTGCGTAATAGACAAATACGGCCATTGTTTCTCTTCCATGTCTTTAAATACAGTCAAGCAATTCAGTTAAAAAACTAAATCACCAAGAGAGCATTGAATAATTAAACAATGAATAAACTGCAACATGCGATTGAATTCCCAAATACATTTGACTGTTTTTAATATTGGCTGTACAGGAGAGACTTTAAAGCCTTTTTTTGTTAGAGCTGTTTATACTGTTAGAAATGTATCTTAACTAAATTGATTAATATTATGGTGTTTCTATTCCAAGAAAAATGTAAATGCATTTTATGGTAGCCTACAGTGGTTCTACCAGTAAAAGTTGCGTCATACTGCAGCACACCTTGCGGGCTCCGGCAGAATTCTATGGCACGCTATTTAAGTGTCAGCCATTGTTGCAATTAATGCTGGTTAGTGCTAGTTTGACCACCAGAGGGCATCTTTGAGAAGTATTGACTTGTTTTAATATTGGATGTACTAGATAATTTAAAACCTTTTTTTTGTAAAAACATAGTACTGTAAATGGGATTGATTTTAAGAAATGTTGCTTAAAACCTGTTATGGATCATGCGCATTTTCGCAGCTTTTTGTTAAAAATCGCGCAACATTTCAGTGTCATGCCAGAAATATAGTATATGCATATGATTAGTATGTGTGGATAGAAAACACTCTGACGTTTCTAAAAATTGTTAAATCACGGCTGTGACTATAACAGAACGTGCATTTCATTGAAAAGCGCAGGAAAATCTGATCACTGAAAACTGGAAAATATATCAATGCGCCACTTGAATGTATTGTTGAAAAGAAACCACATTAAATGGGGCCGAGGTTGCAATACCTACAGCTTCCACACGATGTCAACAGTCTTGTCATTTGTCTCGGATTTGTTTCTTGGTCAAACGGACACGAGGCAGCGCATTTCTTCCGGTCTCCGACCGGATGTTTTGGTTGAGAAATATTTGGACATGATATCAGGACGTGGAGCTATTGAATATACATCGCCCCGTGATCATTTTTATAGATTATTAACGTTTACTAATACCTAAAGTTGCATTACAAAAGTATTTCGAAGTGTTTTGTGAAAGTTTATCGTCAACTTTTTTAATTTTAAAAAATGGCGTTGCGTTATCAAACTCAGTTTTTTCTTTGATTACACAGTCTTCATAGATTGATATCTAGGCTATATATGGACCGATTTAATCGAAAAAAAGACCCAATAGTGATGTTTATGGGACATCTAGGAGTGCCAAGAAAGAAGCTCGTCAATCAATCAAATTGTATTTATATAGCCCTTCGTACATCGGCTGATATCTCAAAGTGCTGTACAGAAACCCAGCCTAAAACCCCAAACAGCAGGTATAGAAGCACGGTGGCTAGGAAAAACTCCCTAGAAAGGCCAAAACCTAGGAAGAAACCTAGAGAGGAACCAGGCTATGTGGGGTGGCCAGTCCTCTTCTGGCTGTGCCGGGTGGAGATTATAACAGAACATGGCCAAGATGTTCAAATGTTCATAAATGACCAGCATGGTCGAATAATAACAAGGCAGAACAGTTGAAACTGGAGCAGCAGCACAGTCAAGTGGACTGGGGACAAATGTCAAAGGTAAATGAATGTTTTATATTTTATTTCTGCGTTTTGGGTAGCGCCGGCTACCGCAAAATCTGTCGTTTTTGGTGACGTTGCAGTATTTTGGGGGTGCATGCTATCAGATAATCGCTTCTCATGCTTTCGCCGAAAAGCATTTTACAAATCTGACTTGGTGGATAGATTCACAACGAGTGTAGCTTTAATTCATTACCTTGAATGTGTGTTTTAATGAAAGTTTGAGTTTTATCAAAAACTATAGGTGGCGCTCTGAAATTTCCGCTGATTGATGTTCCTGCAGTGGAACTATATTCCGCGTCATCCTTAAGAAGTTAATTAATTTGTATTAATATTATGGTGTTTATATTCCAAGAAAAACAAAAAACAAAACCCTCAGGGTTTCCATTAGGTAAAATATGGCGCTGTACAACGTGACTGGTCGGGAGTAGGCTACGGTACTAAGAGCAAAATAATCCTAACATTTCCAAATTTAAATTGTAGGCTAACTAACACCCAAAGGGAGATTCAGTGAAAATAAAAATGTAATTGATTTATCAAGACCAGTCCCCATGCTTTTCTCAGAGCAGTGCAAAAGTGCTGAAATAGTTGACCACACACGGATAGGCTATTGCTTCAAATCCTATCTTCAATATGTTTTAAATGCCACAATGTCACAAATAATTTAACACACACAATTCTTAAGTCTGAGAAGGATAATAGGTGATCTGCACTGCGTATTAAACTGAAATTCATTTTGCTATATTCCATTCCGCCAGTCAGCCAGGATCTGCCAGAGCCGCCAGTCAGCCCAGAGGCGCCAGAGCCCCTCAGCCCAGAGGCGCCAGAGCCCCTCAGCCCAGAGGCGCCAGAGCCCCTCAGCCCAGAGGCGCCAGAGCCCAGAGGTGCCAGAGCCCCTCAGCCCAGAGGCGCCAGAGCCCCTCAGCCCAGAGCCCCTGCCCCTCTGTCCAGAGCCCCTGCCCCTCTGTCCAGAGCCCCTGCCCCTCTGTCCAGAGCCCCTGCCCCTCTGTCCAGAGCCCCCGCCCCTTTGTCCAGAGCCTCCGCACCTCTGTCCAGAGCCTCCGCCCCTCTGTCCAGAGCCTCCGCCCCTCTGTCCAAAGCTTCCGCCCCTCTGTCCAGAGCTTCCGCCCCTCTGTTCCGAGCTGCCCCTCTGTCCAGTGGGGTCATTTAGAAGGGTTGCCGTGGTTAGGAAGCCACGGGGGCGGACAATAGGAGGACCAAGACTAGGAAGCCACCGCCACCGCGGACAGACGCCCACCCAGACCCTCCCCTATAGGTTAAGGTTTTGCGTCCGGAGTCCGCACCTTTGGGGGGGGTACTGTCACATTCTGACCTTTATTTCTTTTGTTTTGTATTTATTTAGTATGGTCAGGGCGTGAGTTGGGTGAGTTGTTTTTCTATGATTTGGGGATTTGTATGTTTCGGACTAGTATGGTTCTCAATCAGAGGCAGGTGTCATTAGTTGTCTCTGATTGAGAATCATACTTAGGTAGCCTGGGTTGCACTGTTTGTTTGTGGGTGATTGTCTATGTTGATAGCTGGTTTCATCACAGTTCTCATTTAGCTTCACGGTCGTTATTTGTTTATTGTTTTTGTATTCAGTGTTCAGGACTTTCTTTAATTAAATATCAAGATGAACACAAATCACGCCGAGTTTTGTTCCGCCTTTCCTTCAACAGAAGTAAACCGTGATATCAGAATTCATATTCATTATATAAATAGGCCCATGTGCACCTTGATACGGCCGTGCTGAACGGAGAAAGAGGGTGTGGAAAGGGGGGATGGAGCCGTCGGGTACAACCCAGGTGACATGGAGATGGAGGGATCCGAGCTAGGGCGAGAGCCAAAGCCAACTTCTCGAGCCTCCCGGCCCAGAACCCCATGCAGAGAGAAGGGAGAAGTGGAGGGTGTGGGCCTCCTACCCACCCAGTCCCCAGAGAGTCATAGATACTCCCGCCTTTTACCCGTGCTTCATTGGTCTGTTTCGCTTGATGGCCCTCCGATCTGCACTTGTTAGAAGGCCCTCCGACCTGCAACCGTTTTCTACGGTTATATATGTGTTTCCTTGCTTGTAGTGTATCTTATTGCCTGTTTTACTATTGTCTTGGGTTAATAGATCGAGTCAATCCTTCAACAGGTAAACCAAAATATGTTGGCTAAAGTGATTTATTTCATGATTCCATTTGGAAGTTTTTAATATTGTGATAGTGAAGAGCAAAATTCCACTCAAGAGAATGAACATTACAGTTGCACCAACTGGTAGGTTAATCACACAATTGTACAAAATGGTAAGAGAACTGGTGAAGAATGTTACCCCTCTACACACACATTTATTTACCGGAATCTCTAAATGGAAATACTCGCAGATCCATAAAATCTCCTTGTACAGTAGCAGATATTTATTTGGAATCCTCTAAATGTAATTATATTTAAGGGGGTTTCATACAATTATAATGCAGGGTTAATAAAAATAAAAACTATTTTAAAATGTATATGTTTATTAAGTAATCTTGCTTGCAATTTGGACTATTTTTTGTATGTCCATTACATGATATCCAAATAAATAAAAAACACTTCAATTACAGGTTGTAATGCAACAAAATAGGAAAAATGCCAAGGGGGGTGAATACTTTTGCAAGACACTGTATGTTGCATCTTATCCATGTATGCGCACACAAACTGACATTGCAGTAGCGGCATATAGGCCCCCCTTTTGGGGGGGAGATTTGGTTGGGGGGAACCCACATCAAGTGGACAAAAAAATTGCAGTTTTAAAGATAATTTCCTGCAATTCTACATATTTTGCCATGACTTATGCCATGTTAATGATATCTGAGTGAGAGTGAATAACAAAATCAATGGGGGACTATTTTCTACAAGTTTATATAACTGGCATGGCTAACTTACCAATCAAAAAATGGTTGGCTTCTTGGCTAATTGAGTGACTGCCAGTGACTGACAAAACAAGATGAAAACTGCTGATGCACAATACATTTTGAATTGCACCTTGTCTATTCTATTATTCTAACTCTCAACAGTAAGTTGAGACCCCTACTGAGTTCCTATGCGACCGCTTATGTCACATATGCCTGGAGCCGGCCCTGGGTAAGCTACTCTGAAAAATATAGTCCACCAAGCTACCAATTATGTAACACTGGTAGAAGTTAAGTTACACTAAAGCCACCCTTAAAAAATATAGTAATTCACTACAACCAAACTACTTAGTGAAAAATGATCTTGCAAGGACACGTCACTCTGAAGTCAAATGTTGACAGAATGAGTAATTTAATCTATTAATCAAATAAATGGGTTTCAAGTGAGAATAAGGCAGGTGTGATGCCGAAAAAGAAAGGGAATTCTTGCCTACCTCACACAATACAGCCTACTTCACCCACGACTGTAAGAAGGTCACTTCTGGTGACTTTTTAAAAAGGCATTCTACTCCAAAATGCAATGATGTAGTAGCGGCATGGTGAAGCTGCTAAATGAATGTAGGGGAAACACTGAGCATGCACGCACACACACACATACAGAGAGAGAGGGAGAAAGAGAGACATGATACTGGGATGGAGGATGGTAGGGTTTATATGGGTGTAATCTGCTTCTTATCGATTGACAGCACTGTGCCAGTCCGAAATATGATTATTTCATCCCGGAACAGGACTGTTCTACTACCCTTAATGAAGGACTCACCCTAAAGCCACTCCCTCTCTCTCATCTCTCTCTCTTTCTCTCTGTCTCTCAGTTCCTTTCAAAGGGCCTTATTGGCATGGGAAACATGTTTACGTTGCCGAAGCAATTGAAATGGATAATAAACAGAAGTCAAAATTAACACGAAACATTACACTCACAAAAGTTTCAAAAGTATAGAGACATTTTAAAAGGCATTATGTTTATGTACAGTCTTACAACGATGAGCAAATAGTTAACCTCTCTGGGATATGTGGGACGCTAGCGCCCCATCTGGCCAAAAGCAAGGGAAGATGCAGAGCGCCAAATTCAAATAAATTACTATGAAAACTTTCATTAAATCACACATGCAAGATAGCAAATTCAAGCTACACTTGTTGTGAATCCAGCCAACATGTCAGATTTCAAAAAGGCTTTTTTCGGCGAAAGAAAACAATGCTAACATCTGAGGATAGCACCATAGTAAACAAAGAGAAAAGCATATTTCAACCCTGCAGGCGCGACACAAAACATAGAAATAAAAATATAATTCATGCCTTAACTTTGACGAGCACTCAATATGTTGTTTGTTGGCACTCAATATGTCCCATAAACATCACAAATGGTCCTTTAGTTAGATTCCGTCGATATATGTCCAAAATGTCAATTTATTTGGCACGCTTGATCCAGAAAAACACCGGTTCCAACTTGCGCAACGTGACTACAAAGTATCTCAAAAGTTACCTGTAAACTTTGCCAAAACATTTCAAACTACTTTTGTAATACAACTTTAGGTAGTTTTTAACGTAAATAATCAATAAAATTGAAGACAGGATGATCTGTGTTCAATACAGGAGGAAAACAAACTTAGCATGCTTTCTGGTCACGCGCCTCTATCTAACAGTACACTTCAAGTTACCCTCGTTCAAGATGGCCGTACTTCTTCATTACACAAAGGAAAAACCTCAACCAATTTCTAAAGACTGGTGACATCCAGTGGAAGTGGTAGGAACTGCAACAAGGTCCCTTAGAAATCTGGATTCCCAATGAATTCCCATTAAAAAGAGAGTGACCCCCAAAAAATAAAATCTGAATGGTTTGTCCTCGGGTTTCACCAGCTAAATAAGTTATGTTATACTCACAGACATGATTCAAACAGTTTTCGAAACTTCAGCGTGTTTTCTATCCATATCTACTAATAATATGCATATCTTATCTTCTGGGAATGAGTAGCAGGCAGTTGAATTTGGACATGCATTTCATCCGGACATGAAAATACTGCCCCCTGTCACCAAGAAGTTAAAGTACCAAAGGGAAAATAAATAAACATAAATACAGTGCATTCAGAAAGTTTTCAGACCCCTTCACTTTTCCATGTTTTGTTACTTTACGGACTTCTTCAAAAATGTATTAAATTGTATTTTCCCTCATCAATCTACACACAATACCCCATAATGACGAAGCAAAAACAGTTTTTATAGAAATGTTTTGAACAAAAAAACAACAACTGGAAATTACATTTACATAAGTATTCAGACCCTATACTCAATACTTTGAAGCACCTTTTGCAGCGATTATAGCCTCGTCTTCTTGGGTAGGACGCTACAAGCTTGGCACACCTGTAATTTTGGAGTGTCTCACATTCTTCTCTGCAGATCCTCTCAAGTTCTTTCAGGTTGGACGGGGAGCGTCACTGCACAGCTATTTTCAGGTCTCTCCAGAGATGTTTGATCGGGTTTATCTCTGGGCTCTAGACTCAAATCAAATCAAAGTGTATTTGTCATGTGTGCTGAATACAACAGACCTTACAGTGAAATGCTTACTTACAGGTAGTGCAAAAAAGGTATTAGGTGAACAATAGGTAAGTAAAGAAATAAAACAACCGTAAAAAGACAGGCTATATACAGTAGCGAGGCTACATACAGACACTGCTTAGTCAGGCTGATTGATGTAGTATGTACATGTGGATATGGTTAAAGTGACTATGAATATATGAGGAACAAAGAGTAGCAGTAGCGTAAAAGAGGGGTTTGCGGGTGGTGGGTGGGACACAATGCAGACAGCCCGGTTAGCCAATGTGAGGGAGCGCTGGTTGGTCGGCCCAATTGAGGTAGTATGTACATGAATGAATAGTTAAAGTGACTATGCATATATGATAAACGGAGAGTAGTAGCAGAGTAAAAAGGGGTTCGGGGAGGAGGGTGGCACACAATGCGAATAGTCTGGGTAGCCATTTGAGTACCTGTTCAGGAGTCTTATGGCTTGGGGGTAAAAACTGTTGAGAAGCCTTTTTGTCCTAGACTTGGCACTGCGGTAGTAGACAGAACAGTCTATGACTGGGGTGGCTGGGGTCTTTGACAATTTTTAGGGCCTTCCTCTGACACCACATGGTGTAGAGGTTTTGGATGGCAGGGAGCTTAGCTCCAGTGATGTACTGGGCCGTACGCACTACCCTCTGTAGTGCCTTGCGGTCATAGGCCGAGCAATTGCCTTACGAGACAGTGATGCAACCAATCAGGATGCTCTCGATGTTGCAGCTGTAGAACCCTTTGACGATCTCAGAACCCATGCCAAATCTTTTTAGTTTCCTGAGGGGTAATAGGCTTTGTCGTGCCCTCTTCACGACTGTCTTGGTGTGTTTGGAACATTCTAGTTTGTTGTTGATGTGGACACCAAGGAACTTGAAGCTCTCAACCTGCTTCACTACAGCCCCGTCAATGAGAATGGGGGTGTGCTCAGTCCTCTGTTTCCTGTAGTCCACAGTAATCTCCTTAGTCTTGGTGACGTTGAGGGATAGGTTGTTATTCTGGCTCCACCCGGCCAGGTCTCTGACTTCCTCCCTATAGGCTGTTTCGTCGTTGTCGGTGATCAGGTTGTGTCACTGTTGTGATGACACACTGTTGTGATACTGTTGTGTCATCTGCAAACTTAATGATGGTGTTGGAGTCATGCCTGCCAATGCAGTTGTGTGTGAACAGGGAGTACAGAAGGGGACTGAGCACACACCCCTGGGTAGCTCCAGTGTTGAAGATCAGCGTGGCAGGTTGCCTTTGTGTTCTTGGGCACAGGTACTATGGTGGTCTGCTTGAAACATGTTGGTATTACAGACTTAATCAGGGACATGTTGAAAATGGTCAGCACATGCCCGGAGCACACGTCCTGGTAATCCGTCTGGAACCGCAGCCTTGTGTATGTTGACCTGTTTAAAGGACATACTCACATCGGCTACGGAGAGCGTGATCACACAGTCATCCAGAACAGCTGATGCTGTCATGCATGCCTCAGTGTTGCTTGCCTCGAATCGAGCATAGAAGTGATTTAGCTCGTCTGGTAGGCTCGTGTCACTGTGCAGCTCGCGGCTGTGCTTCCCTTTGACTTGTTCCGAAGCCACTCCTGCGTTGTCGTGGCTGTGTGCTTAGGGTAGTTGTCCTGTTGGAAGGTGAACCTTCGGCCCAGTCTGAGGTTCTGAGCGCTCTGGAGCAGGTTTTCATCAAGGATCATGAGTTCAATCTTGGTTTCATCAGACCGAAGAATTTTGTTTCTCGTGGTCTGAGAGTCCTTTAGGTGCCTTCTGGCAAACTCCAAGCGGACTGTCATGTGCCTTTTACTGAGGAGTGGCTTCAGTATGGCCACTCCCAGAAAAGGCCTGATTGGTGGAGTGATGCAGAGTTGGTTGTCCTTCTGGAAGGTTCTCCCATCTCCACAGAGGAACTCGGAGGCCACTGAGTTATTGGGGACCTTCAATACTGCAGATCTGTGCCTCGACACAATCCTGTCTGGAGCTCTACGGACAATCCCTTCGACCTCATGGCTTCTGTAGCTCAGTTGGTAGAGCATGGCGCTTGTAACGCCAGGGTAGTGGGTTCGATTCCCGGGACCACCCATACGTAGAATGTATGCACACATGACTGTAAGTCGCTTTGGATAAAAGCGTCTGCTAAATGGCATATATTATTATATATTATTGGTTTTTGCTCTGACATGCACTGTCAACTGTGGGACCTTATGTAGACAGGTGTGTGCCTTTCCAAATCATGTCCAATCAATTGAATTTACCACAGGTGGACTCCAGTCAAGTTGTAGAAACATCTCAAGGATGGATCATTGGAAACAGGATGCACCGGGGCTCAATTTCGAGTTTCAAAGGGTCTGAATACTTGTGTAAATCAGGTATAATTTTTTTGCTAAATTTTCGAAGACCTTGTTTTTGCTTTGTCAATATGGGGTAGTGTGTGTAGATGAGAAAAAAAAATATGTAATCCATTTTAGAATAAGGCTGTAAGGTCTGAATACTTTCTGAATGCGCTGTATGGGTTGTATTTACAATAGTGTTCGTTCTTCACTGATTGCTCTTCTCTCTCTCTCTCTCTCTCTCTCTCTCTCTCCCCGTAGTGCACTATTCATCTTTCTCTCTATCTCCCTGTAGTGCACTATTCATCTTTCTATCTCAATAGAGAAACTTTATCATCATAGTCACACCGATGAAAAGGTATAGAAATTGATTTAGCTATTTGTATTTGATATGTTCTTTAACTTTGAATGTTGAACCAGTCAAAACTGTATAAGACAGGAGAGGGAAAAGAAGGGAACTGAAGAGTCAGAGAGAGGAAGCTGAGGGCAAACTCACTATTCATTTACATAATCTGGGTAGAAATGAAATGACCACTTATAGCCATAATCTAGATACATTTGGTCCCACCATCATTAGGTATAATTGCCCCAATGCCCTTTGTCCCAGTGCACATATTTGATGCCATGTTATGTAAGGCTGGCATATGCTGTGTGTGTCCCCTGTTAGTGTTGTGAAGGGATCTGACTTTCTCCATTACTGTAGTCAGTACTCACGGTCTATCTTTTTGATGCTATGGTAAAGACATGCCTGTTAGCTCCATGTTCCTAATTTGACCTGGGATTTACCATACAAGCTATGGTAAATATGGTTTGTGAATGAGGTTTGACATTTCTAATGGAGAATAAAGCAAGTGATACCAGTAGAACTACGCTGCAAGTCTCATCAAGTCTCACCCTTTCTAGGGAGTTGTTCCTAGCCACCGTGCTTCTACACCTGCATTGCTTGCTGTTTGGGGGTTTAGGCTGGGTTTCTGTACAGCACTTTGAGATATCAGCTGATGTACGAAGGGCTATATAAATACATTTGATTTGATCACTGGGGAGGATACAGAGAAATCTCTCTCTCTCTCTCTCTCTCTCTCTCTCTCTCTCTCTCTCTCTCTCTCTCTCTCTCTCTCTCTCTCTCTCTCTAATAGCATGTCCTGTGTTCTTTTCATTGATCAAGTATGCCCCAGCAGGAAGAGTTCAGCCTGATGGGCAGCACTATACCAAACCAAGGCATTAACCCCATCTCTGTCTCACGTGTGTGCGTGTGATTGTATGAATTCATGCATTACGCTGCCATCAATCAGGTAACCGTGGGCCGTCAACTTAAATAAGAGCAGGAATGAAAAGGGGGGATGAGATATAGATCAGCCGAAGAGACATACAGCCTTGACGGCTCGCTCTACTTTACTAGGATTTACTGTGTGTGACAAGGATTTAAGCACAGCCAATTATTCTGTCTCAGTCGGGGTTAAGTGGACCAACAGAAGCATGATGGGTATATCACGGCACCAGTCAAACACCAGATGTGTTTTATGAAACAGAAGATGGCGAGATGGGGGAATGAGGGAGGGATTGAGAGGTAAGGAGGGATGAAGGCAACAAAGTGGTGAATTGGAGAGGAACGTAGTCTGCTATCTCAGCAGTGGTTTGTCATCTTGTTTCCAACTGATCCATTTCAGCTTCACTTTTATTGCCCTCCATTTAGCTTTTGTTATTAGTTGGTCTCCCCTTCTACCACTCACTCATTTGGTGGGGTAAAGAGCACCTCCCACTGTCTCTAGGTCCAGTGGTCATTTAAAAAACCTTACCTTTATTTAACTAGGCAACTCTTGAAACGAGCAATCCCGTATCCGGGATTGTAATTATAGCCTCAAGCTCATTACCATAACGCAACGTTAACTATTCATGAACGTCGCAAATGAAATGAAATTAATATATTGGCCCCCAGCTTAGCCTTTTGTTAACAACACTGTCATCTCAGATTTTCAAAATATGCTTTTCAACCATAGCAAAACAAGCATTTGTGTAAGAGTATTGATAGCTAGCATAGCATTAAGCTGAGCATTCAGCAGGCAACATTTTCACAAAAACAAGAAAAGCATTCAAATAAAATCATTTACCTTTGAAGAACTTCGGATGTTTTCAATGAGGAGACTCTCAGTTAGATAACAAATGTTCAGTTTTTCCAAAAAGATTATTTGTGTAGGAGAAATCGCTCCATTTTGTTCATCACGTTTGGCTAAGAAAACCCCCCGAAAATTCAGTCATCAAAACGCCGAACTTTTTTCCAAATGAACTCCATAATAGCGACAAACGTTGTTTAGAATCAATCCTCAAGGTTTTTTTCACATATCTATTCGATGATATATCATTCGTGGAAGTTTGGTTTCTCCTCTGAACCACATGGAAAAATACATGCAGTCACAATGCTGCAGACACCTTGGGGAAATGACAGAAAGTGTAGGCTCGTTCCTGGCGCATTCACAGCCATATAAGGAGACATTGGAACACAGCGCCTCCAAAATCTGGGGCATTTCCTGTTTGAAGTTTCATCTTGGTTTCGGCTGTAGCATCAGTTCTGTGAAACGTCAGAGTGTTTTCTTTCCAAAGCTGTCAATTATATGCATAGTCGAGCATCTTTTCGTTACAAAATATCTTATTTAAAACGGGAACGTTTTTCATCCAAAAATGAAATTCTGCCCCAGAGTTTCAAGAGGTTATTAAGATCAAATTCTTATTTTCAATGACGGTGTAGGAACAGTGGGTTAACTGCCTGTTCAGGGGCAGAACAACAGATTTGTACCTTGTCAGCTCGGGGATTTTAACTTGCAACCTTCCGGTCACTAGTCCAACACTCTAACCATTAGGCTACCCTGCCACTCTACCCTGACTTTCTAGCTACTAAATAAAGATCCGTTTTGGAGAAACGTGATCGTAAACGTGTGTCAGCGAGATGTCATGGATTTTTCAAAGCTGTAAGGAGGAGATAGCGTCTCAGCCACAAAGCGAGTTCAATTACCCACACCATGCTTACTGTCTGGAGAGGGGCTAGTGCTTTTAAAACAGCAGGGAGCAAACACACACACACACGGCTGCACTCATACATAGTTGTGTGCGTGCATGTACACGGCAGGTGGGAGAGACAGAAGTAGACATGAATGAAGGGAGGGATGGGAAGACGAAGAGGAGGATGAGGAGGAGGAGTAGGAGGTGGGACAATGGGGTGCTAATGGTGTATCAAAAGGTGAGTGAATGGCCACTAACACCAGTCTATACCATAAGCACGAAAATGGATCTTAGTCGTCATATCTATTACATATAACTTCCCCTTATGAGGACATTAGTTACGTCTAACATGCTGACCAGACCGCTCGCGTCGCGTGTGCGAGCGTTGCAAAAACAAATGTAAAAAATACATGTTATTCAATTATTGCACCCACGCTGGTCGCACCCGCCAATGAGCATCTGCGTTGCCAAGCGCTAAAATAGAAGTCAGTTCTATTTGTGACGCCGAACGCGTTGCAAGTCCTACCTTTTCCATCTCCTCATTGGTTTATCGAAGCAGATACCCACGTGCCATCTCATCATTGGTTATACCCACGTGGGTGATTGAAAGGTTAACTGAGTTTGGACGGTCGTCATGGTAACTATGAAGGTTAGATGCCAATTGCCATATAGTCCAAAGAAGAAAAGGAGAGATGACTAGAAACGATTCGGTTGACCGTTTTATATGTGGATTAATTGTCGGAGTAGAGGACCTTGTGCATTTCAGATAAAATAACTCAACGTTTATATCCCAGGACAAATTACCTACCAACATCAAGCTGGCTAAATAGGACAAATTAGCTAGCAACTGAAAGCTAACTAGCTAAATTGCCATAAATGCTTAATGCTTTTCAACCTGTCCCCAATTAATATCATTGGTTCAGAGTTTGTTTTGATATATAAACCTGCATGTCATGATCGTGTTTGGTGTGGGGGGACAAAATACATTTGCGCACGATGACAAACGGGCATGGCTGGTTTGGGTACGGTGTAATGCATTTCATCATAGATTTTCTCATTAAAATTGTATTCATAAAAAACATCTGTGTTTGGAAGAATGTGAAGGAGAGTCAGTGTAATTGCCACTTATTGTGGACAACTTTACAGCTGGTATATATATTTTTTTATATATGTGTACATTGGGGTGTCAGGTAGCCTAGTGGTTAGAACATTGGACCAGTAACCAAAAGTTTGCTGGATTGAATCTCTGAGCTGACAAGGTAAATATTTGTCTTTCTGCCGCTGAACAAGGCAGTTAACCCACTGCTCCCCGGTAGTCTGTCATTGTAAATAAGAATTTGTTCCTAATTGACTTGCCTAGTTAAATAAAGGTTAAAAATAAAACATTAAATTAAAGCTGTTTTTAATGTGATGCTTGGAGAAGGCTTTAGGCGTGTGTACTGTACTTGTATACATGGTACAGCAGATACGGGGGAGCGTATCCAAGGAAATTAAGGGATTAGTGGGAGGATGATTGTTACCGAGGGGCTGATTGGTGAAAACAAGATGCCTGTACTGTACTGACTGACCTGGATGGAGTGGTGTTATATAGAGTCAACAGACATCTTTCTGTCTGGACTGTCAACTAGCATATGTGGTCCTCCATTCTGTGTCCACATTTTATCATTCATAGATAAGATGTCTTTGTAATATCTGTTAGTGCCATTCTGCTTCTGCATTCTGACATCTCTTCATTGTTTTTAACCACCTTGTTTGTCAGTGTGTGCACTAAGTGTATTTAAACATCTGCACAGCCCAAACGCGCTATATTACAAACATCCTCTGTTCTCTTCTCTGTTCCGCTTTAGTTCTCACTAATGGGACAGACTACATCTGAAATTAGTGTTTCCTTATCACTCAGAAGATCAAAGGAATCATACACAGATTAGAGAGGAGACCGATAACGCCCGCATGTGTGTGTGCGCTCACTCGTCTAGAAACGAGCATCTAGGGCAACGGAACACATATCTCTTCTGCTCTCTTTCTCTCTGTCTCTCACTCTCCCTCTGTCTTTCTCTCTGTCTTTGTCTTACTCTATATACACCCTTTTTCCATCATCACTGTGGCAGATGCCGGAATGATCATTTGGCATGCCATGCAAACAGCTTTTCAATTAATGAAACCATGAAATGAATATATAATATAAATACCATCTGAACCATACTAAGCAATAACCTTCTGTACAAAAACAGTTTGTTGACTAGTTTGTTGTGATGTCATTGTGCAATAATTTTTTCATAAACCAGGCCTGACATCTGGGTGGAGCTGTCCCTGACAAAAACAAATCTTGGTCTGTCAGTTGGATGGGGAGTGTATTTTCAGGTCTCTTCAGAGATGTTTGATTAGGTTCAAGTACGGGCTTTGGCTGGGCCACTCAAGGACATTCAGAGACTTGTCCCGAAGCCACACCTGTGTTGTCTTGGCTGTGTGCTTAGGGTCATTGTCCTGTTGGAAGGTGAACCTTCGGCTCAGTCTGAGGTTTTGAGTGCTCTGGAGCAGGCTTTCATCAAGGATCTCTCTGTACTTTGCTCCGTTCATCTTTCCCTCGACCCTGACTTGTCTCCCAGTCCCTGCCGCTGAAAAATATCCCCACAGCATGATGCTGCCACCACCATGCTTCACTGTAGGGATGGTGCAAGGTTTCTTCCAGACATGATGCTTGGCATTCAGGCCAACGAGTTCAATATTGGTTTCATCAGACCAGAGAATCTTGTCTCTTATGGTCTGCGTTTTGGTAAACTCCAAGCAGGCTGTCGTTTGTCTTTTACTGAGGAGTGGCTTCTGTCAGGCCAATCTACCATACAGGCCTGGTAGATTGGTGGTGCTGCAGAGATGGTTATCCTTCTGGAAGGTTCTCCCATCTCCACAGAGGAACTCTAGAGCTCTGTCAGAGTAACCACCGGGTTCATGGTCACCTCCCTGACGTAGGCCCTTCTGTCCCAACTGCTCAATTTGTCCAGGCAGCCAGCTCTAGGAAGAGTCTTGGTGGTTCCAAACTTCTTCCATTTAAAAATGATGGAGGCCAAGGTTTTTTGGTAACCTTCCCCAGATCTGTGCCTCGGCACAATTATTGTACGGACAATTCCTTTGACCTCATGGCTTGGTTTTTGCTCTGACATGCACTGTCAACTGTGGAACCTTATATAGACAGATGTGTGCCTTTCCAAATCATGTACAATCAAATGAATGTACCACAGGTGGACTAAAATCAAGTTGTAGAAACATCTCAAGGATGATCAATGGAAACAGAATGCACCTAAGCTCAACTTCGAGTCACCTAGGAAAGGGCCTGAATTGTTATGTAAATAAAGTATTTCTGTTTTTATTTTTAATACATTCGCTAAAAAATTTAAAAACCTGTTTTGCTTTGTCATTATCGTGTATTGTGCTGAGGATTTGATTGATTTAATAAATGTTTGATTACGGCAGTAACGTAACAAAATGTGTAAAAAGTAATGGGGTCTGAATAGATTACAAAGGCACTGTATAGACACACATCCTATGTGTATGAATAACATCAACTACATATGCACTGATCTTGGCTGATGCTTTAAGCACACTGCTAGATTGAATAATTAAGACACACAAATTACTCAAGAACGAGCCCAGTGGTCACACTGTGTTAGTGCCTGTGTGACTGGCACACATTGTCTTGCTCTCCTCGCTACTGCACTGAAAAGGCACCACAGCACAGCAAGTGTTTATTGCGCTGTCCATGCTGAAGCTGCTACATCATTTCAGCCATGTTTCTGACTGAAAAGCTCTGTTACCGAAATTTCTGATTTGTTTAGGAAAAACATTCCCTATTCCCTCAACCCTTGCTCTCTTTATGTGAAACATGTAAGCAATGCACGCATGATTACAACAAACTCCAAACACAGTAACACATGACAGCAAAATTGTTGCGGAGGATGTGAAACTCAAAACGAGCAAATGTTTACTGGTTGCTCAGGCGGGAAAGGCGAAGTCAGATCTGTGGAAAACATTTGACTTAGTTGTGGAAACTACTGGAGATCCAGAAAAAGGATGGTATAGAAGCAAGCATTAGGTGAGTATTATGTGTGCCAAACAGTTGCTGTTAGATTACAATATTATCATTTTTTCTGACCATTTGGAACAATGTAAGAATCACAAGTGTACCAGAGAGTCTATTCTAATGGGAAAAAAAGATATATAAAGTCTTTATTACAGCAGACTAAAAAAAGTTGCATGCATTCGTGAATTGTGGTTTGTTTATTGTTTCGGCACATTTTTTCAAAACTTCCTTTATTTAATTGTAAGACTAAAATGCTTGATTTCACTTCTAAGCATGACTGTCTGGTATTCTGTGTGATGGCATGAAGGAATTAATGATTGATTGATACAGTAGCCTATATACTGTATTGACATGTGACCGAAGTAAGTTAGGGTATTAAGTCTAAACAGGACACGCTCTTAGGCCAACAGCTCAATGGTGGTTATACAAGTCTACTATACAAAGCCTACTAATGATAACGACATTACTTAGTATTATAATGAGGATCATGATAATAATTGTAATAATAACAATAAAAAGCAGATCCTGAGTGTGCTCCGAGTGGCGCAGCGGTCTAAGGCACTGCATCTCGAAGCTAGAGGTGTACCGACCCTCATTCAATTCCAGGCTGTATCACAACCAGCCATGATTGGGAGTCCCATAGGGCGGCGCAGAATTGGCCCAGCGTCGTCTGGGTTAGGGTTTGGCCGGGGTAGGCCGTCAGTGTAAATAATCATTTTGCTCTTAAAATTTAAAAAGGAGGGTGTAGTGTAGGAGCAAGAGCTGCATGCATGTTATGTGTGACAAACAGGTGCTTTTAGATTAAAATGTTCAGCCTGTTTGGAACAGTCTAAACAAAGCTAAATAAAGTATAGGTAATACCAGTCTGTTCTAACTACTTTTTTGAAAAAACCTTTATTACAGCATATCAAAGATTGAAAAAAGCAGTTAAATTGCTTTATCTGACATTTTTCCGTTGCAACGCGGCTTGGTGCTCACGGAATCAGTAGGCTATTAAATAAACACTTAAACAAGCAACAGAAGCAAGATCTGTCTTCTGTATATATATATGGATGATTTATAAAGCCAGGCATATTTAACAGTTAGGCTATTGATTACAGACCTAATTAGGTTGGTTTCCTCTCTCCTCAATTTTCTTAGACAATTATACTAAGGCAAGGGCTGTTCCTTCGTCTCTGCTGCTGTGCCTCCGCTGCATTATTCTCAATCACAATATGCTAGTTAACTTTGCTATTATGCACATAGCACATAGTAACATAGGGAAAGGTGCCAATTCTACGGCACGTTGAGTATTGTTTCAGAACCGCGGACAGCAACTATACCCAATGTGGGAGAACGCGCATTTGTTCTAAAATAATTTTATATTAGGGTTGCACCATTATTTTTTACATAGTATAACCATATACAATTTCAGTATCACGTCTTAGAGTGATGGACTGTGCCATCCCCGTGGCTTCCGAGACGGGCGCGAATCAATTAGTCGCCTATTGACTAAACAATGGACCAGTCGACTGAATGGGTTCAGCCCTAAATTTGGTGCTTGTTTGTGAATGTCGTAATTGTGTTTTATGTGGTTATTTTCATTTGGTTTCAAATGTAGAGGCACTCTGTTTTCTCTGTGTGTTGGTGTTGCTATAGAATTATTTGACTAATGAACTATACGACTGATAGACAAAGGCACCGGTGCAACAGAAAGCGAGAGGGGAGGAGAGATGATGTGATTGATTTGAGGGAAATGGAGGAAGTGTTTAAGAGAGGGAGAGAGGGGAACACAAACGGAGTGAGTTGGAGTAAACCCGTAAAGCTCAAGAGAAAACGGATAGGAAATACAGTAGATGGTGTGAGAGAGACGGGGATTCGTGAGAGAGAGAAGCCAATAGATATAGATGAGGTGAGAGAGAAATAGATATCGAGATATAGGAGAGCTCTCCGCATTTGTCTGGCTGCAACACAACTCCTCACAGAGAAGTGTGTGGAAGTGCTCAATAGCACTCCAGAGCACTCCAGCCATAAATGAAATCTCATTGGACACCATCATGATCTTACCATACACATCAGTTGTTGTCCGTAACGTAGGACTCATCTTCAATCAACTGTGTAAAGTGTTCCGTAAGGCACCATACAATCATCACAATCCGTATAGTCATGCTAACTAGTTCATCTCATTTTGCAGTCAAGAATCATTCATTATATCACAACATCGGACAATGTATGACTTTATCCCCTCAGACACAGCATTAAGGCATTATCTTATGGCATCACTTGAGTCAAGCATTAGTGTGTATGTGTCTAGGACAGACGGTGTGGTTCAGACACTACGTGGTGTTTCAGAACCACTTGAGTCAAGCATTAGTGTGTGTGTGTCTAGGGCAGGCGGTGTGGTTCAGACACTACGTGGTGTTTCAGAACCACTTGAGTCAAGCATTAGTGTGTGTGTGTCTAGGGCAGGCGGTGTGGTTCAGACACTACGTGGTGTTTCAGAACCACTTGAGTCAGTGTAACCCCTATGGTTCTGGCCTTGTCTGTCTGCTGCTATTTCTGCTCTCTCCTTTCTGCCATCTAAATTAGAAGGGTTGTACTAGACACAGCAGAGACCTAGATGAAGAGGAATATACACTCCCTCCCTCCTTTCCACTCCCTCTTACCCCCATAGTAATGGTAACAGCTATTTGTTCATTAGCTTCCTGAGGTAGCCCCAGTCTCCAGGAGCACTCTGTAATATAGAGCATGCACACACACACACACACACATACGCAGCACACACCCCCACCTTTTTCCTCCCTCGCTCTCGCTCTCCCACTCACTCTGTTCTTTCCATTTCCATGTAATTAGGCTAATTGAGTTTTGTGTTGTGGATGAGTCTGAAGCTCAAACACACTAACACCTCTCTGCCTCTCAGCACCGCAGCCTCGCCTTGCCTCGCTCCTCGGCTGGCACAGTCTTTTTCATCACATAGACGGATATGGGGAGAGAGAAGAGAGGGAGGAGAAAATGACAAGCAGATCAACATGGATGCCTGCTTTTAACATTATTTGAAGACTGTGTATGTTACTGTACAACACACACAAACTTAAGCATGCACGCACGCACGCACGCGCGCGCGCACACACACACACACACACACACACACACACACACACACACACACACACACACACACACACACACACACACACACACACACACACACACACACACACACACACACACACACACACACACACACACACACACACAGTGGGGCAATCACTTGACTCTATATGAATAAATGTAAGGGGAAGAGTCAGCTCTTTTAGATCTGTGCCTCTCAGATATTGCCCTTCTCTTTCTATCACTCCCCCCCATCTCTTCTCTCTTTATCCCTCCTTTTCAGGCTAATTTGAATAACTCTTCGCTGTGCTGTAAGCTCAATTTCAAAGAAACACACTTTACTGGCCAAGAAGCATAGCAGCACTCTCACAGAAATCCCTCATTCCTCCAGTGACTATACTAGGGGTCAAGTCTCTACGCAACCCCAGCCCATGTGTTGTGAATGGCAGGGTGGACTTGGTATTTTTGTGGCCTGTTGTATTGTTTAATTTCCTGGTGCCCTTGACTTGGATAACATAATTCTTCCCCAGTCACCTCATATTACTCCATCCATGACAGAGATGGGTTATTCATCGTGAAAACTGATGACAAGAGGATTTGCCCTGTCACCACCTTGAGTGAGTGTGTGTGTGTGTGGGTGTGTGTGTGTGTAGGCGTGTGTGTAGGCGTGCGTGCAACACTGATTGTCCACAGAAGATGCATTACAATGATGCACGGACAAGCAACCTTCCCAAGACGTCTAACTGTTTGTCTGGGTGCTGTCTGAGTACCTACATAGACCTCTCCATCTCATTAGCTACATTGTGGAACACAGTGCTGGGTTAAGTGTCCTGTTGAGGCGTGTGAAAGGATCTTAAAGCTGATTGGAGGGCGCAACAGGGACAGCAGGTTAATGGTGCTCCAGACTCAGCCCCGCCCCTACGGAACAGGACCTGCCAATCAAAACAATGGCTGTTAAGGATGAACAATGGCCCTTGCCGACCGGGCTCTCTGTCTCTTTGATTAGAGAGAGCTGTTAACACAGAGTTGATCTTCTGCCCACTGAAAACGTACGCTCTGAGCCAACTGCAAACAAGACAAGGTTACTATAGGATGTGTTGAGTTAATATGTGCTGCTCTGTGAATTGAACCTAATTCCATAGAGTGAGAGGGAATATAAGAGGCATTTAGAGAGTACACTCTCCTATTCCTGTTGACTACAGAGAGTAAGACCTCATCCCTGGAGAGACCAGCCGTAGGGTCATACAGACAAAGAACATTATATCTCTACTTAGCTCTTATCCTACAGAGGGAACCGCTTGGCTAGAACTTTGGGACGGGCCCGGTTCTCACTTTATGAGGTGTCTGAGAGACCCACAGTAAGGAGGGAGGTAAAGGCATGCAGAGAACATTACTCTATCTTGACTCCGTGGAGGCCTTTTCATCTCAAGGGAGACAACAGCAGAGAAGGATCGGTGGGACAAGGCTGCGTCTTCTGCATATTCTCATTACCACCAGAGGCACCTTGGAGAGAGCAGCAATATATGGGAGACGGAGAGAGATGGAAACTCCATAAAGTAAAATGGATAGGTGTGAAAATGGATCCCTAGGGAGGACAGAGATGCAATAGAGAGTGAAAGTGACTGAGGCACGCACACACACACACCACAGCGTCTAAACCCCAGGGGAGGTGATGAGATAGTAGACTAGGTGATAGAAGGGAGCCCCTGCTAAGAACAGATGGAACACAGAGTACGAGTTAGTTTAGACCTCAATGGAAAAATGGATTGGAGGAGATTGCAGACCATGCAGTCGACAAAGGATAGAGATTCAGGAGGAAACCCTAGGGGACTTCTATCCCTTCTAATCTAGACACAGGGATGGAGAGGACGAGAGAGGGACAAGGAGAGATGAAACACTAATAACGTGATAGCTACATTGATTGTGGTGCTGCATCCCCAGAGGGAACATATAGTAATGCAGAGTGACTTGACTTACTGTAAACATTCAGGAAGTAAATAGCCAGCAGCCTCTTGTCAGCCTCTCGTTGGGTGACCCGGCCAAGTGACACAACTCCCACCTTCACCAGCAATAATCTAACTGGGAGGAGGAGGGAGTCTGGAATCCGGTAAACAAGGCACTCTAGCTTACACAGGAATCCCAGTAACCTGTCTCCGTCCCTCCCTCACTTCTCCCTTTCATTCAGAGTTAATCAACAGAGACAGTACAACCTACTCCCTCACCATACGGTTACCATACTATATACTCAGTACATTTGCATTACATTTTAGTCATTTAGCAAATGCTCTTATCCAGAGTGACTTACAGTAGTGAGTTCATACAGCGTTCAGTGACAGCAGTATTTGTTTGTCTATGGACTATAGATTGAATAGCATATGCACATCAAACTTATCAGGTACCTGTCCGCAACTCTGGTAGGCTCCCATGGTGATTCAATCAGAAGCACAAAAAATATATATTTGTTTCGAGTTGGATCTTTCTCAGGTCAACTTGGAAAACAAAGTTCTATTTTTTGTGCGTCTAATTAAATCACAATAGGAGCATCCCAGAGTTGCGGACATTCCTTTTTTTCTTTGATTCTCATAGACAGCCAGTCATTTACAATGACCTTTATCCTCATTGAGATTCCCCTGCTTGTCTGTCTGTCTGTCTGTCTGGCTGCTGTAGTGTAGTTGTATAGGCTTAGAATTAGGCTGAATTCAGTATATTTGGAAAAAGCCTAAATATGTTTTTTTCAATACCGTCAATCGCATTGAAACTATTTCTTTTGAATTTTTTTAATACATTTGAATATTTGTAGCTACTTTTTAAATAAATACATACAGTCAACTTGTGCAATTAATTCTTAATTTCACCTTTCACATTATTAGGAGGCTTAGGTAGTCCCCAGTCACGTGTCACGTGGTGTTTGTTTACAAGCACACGATGACGAGAGACCGGAGCCTTGTGAGTCACTCAACCAAATGTTTGCCAGATATCTTGTAACTATTACAGTTTAACTGTCTAAAATGTGCTAAATGCACTGCAGTTGCTGATTTAGTAGCTGGTTATGTCACGCCCTGATCTGTTGCACCTGTCCTTGTGATTGTCTCCACCCCCTCCAGGTGTCGCTTATTTTCCCCACTGTATTTATCCCAGTGTTTCCTGTCTCTCTGTGTCAGTTCGTCTTGTATGTTCAAGTCAACCAGTGTGTTTTTTCCCGTGCCCCTGCTTTTCTATTCTCTCCTACTAGTCCTCTCGGTTTTGACCTTTGCCTGTTTTTCTGGACTCCATTCACGCCTGCCTGACCATTCTGTCTGCCCTGACCTCAAGCCTGCCTGCCATTCTGTACCTCTGGAACTCTGAACTGTTTTTGACCTTTTGCCTGTCCACGGCCATTCTCTTGCCTACCCCTTTTGGATTGAACATCTTGGACTCTAACCATCTGCCTCCTGTGTCTGCATTTGGGTCTCGCCTTGTGCCCTTATAGTTAGATATCTAGCTAAGTGGCTCGCTTTTTCCAAAACCAAGCATTTGCTTGGAAACAGCAGAAAATGCCCTCCCGGATCAAGGGCCTAGCTGGCTAATATTTGTTAAGTCTCTACTCTCCTCTTGTCGACTCTCCAATCAGACTTCAAGGCCTGCACTCATATATCTGTTTGGGTTACCCACATTTCCCTGTTTCTGATTAAACAAAGGAAGTGCTCTAAATTAGCTTTGAATGTTGGTATAGTGCTGTGATTGAGTGCCTGTACTTGTTTGTGTATTTATGTGCATACATGTGCTTGTCATTCACACACAACCATAAAAAAAAACTCTGGTGCTGCTGCCGTTTTATATCTCATACGATTCCTAGAATTACAATACAACACAGAAGCTGAACGGCATCATTAAAGCACAGCTCTTGTCTTGAGTCGTTCAGTAGAAGGTAAACATGAATTACCTGTAACTAGGGTGACCACATGTCCCGGATTGTGTGGGACAGTTCTGCATTTTGGCCCTTTGTCCCACATCCTGCAACCAAACCAATTTTATTGGTCACATACATATATTTAGCAGATGTTATTGCGGGTGTAGTGAAATGCGTGTATTCCTAGCTCCAACAGTACAGTAGTATCTAACAATTCACAAAAATACACATCTAAAAGTCAAAGAATGGAATTAAGAAATATATCAATATTAGGACGAGCAATGTCGGAGTGGTGTTCACTAAAATACAGTAGAATAGAATACAGTACATACATATTAAATGAGTAAAGCAGTATGTAAACATTATTAAATTGACCAGTGATTCCATGTCTATAGAGCAGCTGTCCCTAAGGTGCAGGGTTGAGTAGCTAGGTGGAGGCTGGCTAGTGGTGGCTATTTAACAGTCTGATGGCCTTGTGATAGAAGCTGTTTTTCAGTCTCTCGGGCCCAGCTTTGATGCACCCGTACTGACCTCACCTTCGGGGTGAACAGCAGGGTGAACAGGCCGTGGCTCGGGTGGTTGATATCCTTAATGATCTTTTTGGCCTTCCTGTGACATTGGGTGCCGTGGGTGTCCTGGAGATCTGGCTGTGTGCGTGCCCCTGGTGATAAGTTGGGCAGACCGCACCACCCTTTGGAGAGCCCTGCGGTTGCGGGTGGTGCAGTTGCCGTACCAGGCGGTGATACAGCCCAACAGGCTCCTCTCAATTGTGCATCTGTAAAAGTTTGTAAGGGTCTTAGGGGCCTAGATGGATTTATTCAGCCCCCTGAGGTTGAATAAGCATTGTTGCGCCTTCTTCACCACTCTGTCTGTGTGGATGGACCATTTCAGATTGTCAGTGGTGTGCACGCCGAGGAACTTGAAGCTTTTCAGCTTTTTCACTGCGGTCCCGTCGATGTGGTTCTGTCTCGTCATTGTTGGTAATCAGGCCTACTACTGTTGTGTCATCTGCAAACTTAATGATTGAGTTGGAAGCATGCGTGGCCACGCAGTCATAGGTGAACAGGGAGTAAAGAAGGGGGTGAACACACTTCCTTGTTGGGCCCCGGTGTTGAGGATCGACGAAGTGAAGGTGTTGTTTCCTACCTGCACCCCCTGGGGGCAGACCTTCAGGATGTCCAGGACCCAGTTGCACAGGGCGGGGTTCAGACCCATGGCCTCGAGCTTAATGATGAGCTTGGAGGGTACTGTGCTGTTGAATGCTGAGCTATAGTCAATGAACAGCATTCTTACATAGGTATTCGTCTTGTCCAGAAGGGATAGGGCAAGTGGAATACCTATGTAAGAATGCTGTTCATTGACTGTAGCTCAGCATTCAACACCATAGTAGCCACCACCTAACCACCAAACCACCAAGCCACAACAACACTCCACCATAATCAATAGCTGATTGATTAAATTAGTCAGTCAGCAGCACAGCCATGGAACCACTGGTCCAAATCAATTTAAATGTCCCTATTGAAAACACCCTGGATGTTTTCAGATGCATCTCGCCGTGGGGGGCATTAGGCTGTCCAGCCACACTGAGACTTGATATTTTGTCCTTTTGTCCTTTATAAGGGCCCTCTTGACGTGACCAGGTAGTTCGTCTGCTGTCGATACAAGGATGTCATCTGGCCGCAGAGGAAGAGGGATAGGTATTCAAAGCTGGATGGGGTTTTAGGTACTTTGGGAGAGAGCCTAGTTGGACATTTATTTTCTGTTACATGATGGCTTTTCTTCACATGAATACATCACACAACATTGTTTGGTTAATTGTCAGGGTCCCGAAATGTTGTTTTCTCTGGCTGTGCAATACAGCCTGTTTGAGATATTGAATGTGGAATGTGTTTTGTTAAATGAAGTCCTTCAATGAAGTCCTTCAAATGATGAAATGTAATTTGACTCAAGCATACTGGTAATTGTAAATCACACAATTTTGTAATTAAGAGTATAAATATCCTGTATGCATCTGCATGTGCCTGCCTGATTTGAGAAATGTGTCCATGATGCAATCGATGTATCCATTTTCAATGTGCTTAAATGCTACTGCAACACTGACAATGCAGATCCATCTGTCCATCGATCTGTATTGTCTGTTCAGGGTTCACTATCTATCCATCCATCCATCCATCATTCCATCCATCCTACCTTCTATTCATTCTTATTCAATTGTAGCTCTGTGAAGGAAGACAGAGGAGGGTGTGTGTGAGAGTGGTGCCCTTGGAGACCTTTCTATGCTGGTGTCCTTTCCTGTATTGATTGCTGTGCAAAGTGTAACTTCCTCTAATGCTTAGGTGGCGCTGTGTGCTCTCCAACACCTCTTATTTGGAACCCTGGAGAAACATTTCTAAGAGTAGTGTAGTTGAGGACACACACACTCTCACACGCACGCACAGATCTCTCATCTCCCAAACAGGACGCTGTCCCTCTAACAGGAAGTGTTGCGTTGACAATAACCCCGGGCACAGGAAGTGACCTCGTCGACGTGGCCTGTGGAGAGGCTGGGTGGGAACGAGTGTTGAATGCATGATTCCTCTGTCTGAAAGCTGGCCTATGATATTGTGGTAGTGAAAGAGTTCCTTAACTGCCTTCGCACTGAATACAGTACAGTTTGTTTTTGAGGTCCTCAGCTGTTTGTGTGTGTGTCTGCATCAGAGACATTAGAAGGTGAGTAATTAAGAAAGAGAGGGAATGACGAGAGTAAGAGAGAGAGACAAAGTTATCTAGGTCAGGAAGAAAGAGTCTGCCAGACAGCAAAAAGGTCAAAAGTGAGAAATAATGACATGCAAAACAGACATGATACACATTAGAGAGGTAGGTGACCAAAGTAAGAATATCACATTACTGTCTTTACGCTGTAAACTTTCTCAGGTTAATCTGTGCATACAGAAGAACCTAACTCAATGATAGAACAATGTGAATAATACTGTTTGTTGTGACATACAGTAATGGATGCTCTCCCAGTCTGAAGAGAGAACACAATACACTCCTATACACCCAACCCACACATTAGAAACATTGTTCTTTTTCTCAACTTAAGTTCATCTTACATCTGGGAGGGGGTCTGTACGTCCTGTTGTGTGTCCTCTGAATACCTTGTTAAGTGAAGATACATGCATTTTTTTAAAGCTTCTGGCAGTTTTTCAACATCGAAGTGAAACACGTAAATTGGACAAATACTGAGTTGTCACATCAATCGCGTTTTCTGTCGAAGCAGTATTTTACAGTCCACACAGGATAGCTAGTGTTTGTTGTCCCTGCAGTAACTGATACTGGGCTGTTTTAGCTCATAGCTCTACTCTGGCTCCTTGTCTACTTACATGCTGACCACACTGCTCAAGTCACGTGCGCGAGCAAAAATAAATGTACACATACATGTTATTCAATCACTGCACTCTGATCGCGCGCGCCAATGAACGTCTGCGTAGCCAGGCGCTAAAATAGAACTTGATTCTATTTGTGATGCTTTTTGCACTGCAAGTCTCCCCTCTCCCATCTCCTCATTGGGTTTTAGGAGCATATATCCAAGGTGGGTGATTGAAAGATGAACTGAGGTCCACACTCCAGTTCAGTTGGTAATGCACCTTAAAGTTGGTTGCCAACCGCCATATAAAGTCCAGAGAAGAAGAAGAATCCTGAAGGAGGAGAGATTACTAGAATCAAACTCGGTTTATCATTTTATTTGTGGATTAATTGTCTGAGTAAAGGACCTTGTGCTTTTCAGGTAAAATAACAACCCAATGTTTTTATCCCAGGACAAATTAGCTAGAAACAGCAAGGAAGCAAGCTAGCTAAATTGCCATAAATGTTTCATGCTTTTCGACCTGTCCCCAAATTAATATGGTTGGTTCAGAGTTCGTTTTGATATTTCAAAACGATTTCGCAGGCGTGCGATCAGTCTGGTCAGCATGTTACTCTCACAGGGTGAGACAAACTCAGCTTCCTCCCGTTCTCTCCTCCTTTACATTCTCTTCCTCTCTCCTCCCTCACACATACAGGATAAGACAGCAGTGTATTTCTCTCTTCCTCTCTCTCTCTCCCTCTCTGCTGTTGATAGATACCACCTAGGTCATTGTACGTCATTGATATTGATTTAGGTTCGATCCCATCAGAGGGCAAAAGCTACTTTACAGAGGCCAGGTGTGTATGTCTGTGTGTGTGTACGCTAACATCCCATTGAAGTTCCTCAGCCCTCCGTTCCTCTATGATCCAGCCAGGGAATAACAGGCAGGTGTGCCTCAGTCCTATAAACCACACAGTATGGCCTCCCGCTCCCTTTCATTGTCTCTCTTTTCTCACTATTTGTCTCTCTTCTCAATGTCTTTCTCTCGCTCTTTCTCTGTGTTTTTGTTTCTCTATCAGCTATTTCAGTTTTGCCCTCTCTTTCTTAATTTCTCTTTTTCTCTCCCAGTCTGAGGGTTAATAGCTCGACATCTTACCTCTGTAATGGCCCTAATCCCTCTTAGCTGTAGTAATGTTTAGTAACTTTCACCTCATATTCCTCTGTGTGACCGTGTGTGGATGTGTGTGTCCTTGTTTGCCCGTGTCTATGTTTATTCCTCTGTGAGTGTGTTTTTATTTTCTTGTCACTTACAGACATGGTGTGCATCGAACTCCAGGGAATCAACAGTTGTTGAATTTGTCTCGCTCGCATGTTGGACTTGCTCATTTCCCGTTGGTTAATCAGCTTGGACTTGCTTCTCAAAAACACACACAGCACAAATTCATTTCTGCATACATAGTGCCTCATCAGAAGTGCCGTTACAGGGTAAAAATGCATAGCAATATTTTTATTAGGTAAAGCACACTTCATAGTTTTCTTATGAATATTCTGCATTGTATCATTCTTATCATTATTATTTATTTCTCCCATTGGTGGCCAATCTGTTTGTGAGATGCATACAATATGTCTGTCCTGCTGTTCACTCTGCCTTTGTATGTAGGCGTACCCACACAGAGGCAAATAGACTTAACGTATCTGTATGGTTGTAGTTTCAAAGCCAAAACCCCCAAACCTCCTCAAAGGCCGATTAACCCCCAGCCCCTTCTATTCTCTTTTTCCTTCTCTCCATTCATATGAGAGCCACTTGTTTTCACCATCCCTGACTCAGACAGGTAGAACGTTCTGCTGGTAAAGTGCTGCATTACTTGGCCCTCTGCCACCTCTTTTCTTTCTCTCCCTTCTTTCTCTCTTTTCACAACACTCTCAATTTTCCACTTCCTCTTCCCCCTCTCTCCCGTGGTTAGGGCATTTATCTTCCTAACTTTCTGTCCACTTGTCACCTCTGCCACCTCTGTCCCCCACTCTCTTTCTGTGCCAGTAGAGGCCTCAGGAAGTGGGTGGGTGCTGAGTTAGTTTAGCGAACGGAGCAAGACCTGAAAAGAGGGAGAGGGAAGAGGAGGAGGTGTAGGAAGGGAGGATGCTGATTAAAATAATAAACTGCTGCTGGAAAGAGCCGAGCCACTGGCCGGAGTGAGGAAGAGAAAGGGATAAAAAAAAAAAAGAAACGCTGAGGAAGAAAAATAGTTGGTACTCTACTCAAAGGTTCCTCAAAGCAGTGTGAAAGAGGAAGAGAGAAGAGGAAGAACAACTGCTCCCATTACCACTCTGCAAGGAGATCTGCAGTGGACAGGAACTTCTCTGCAGAGCTCCATGACATAGAGACCAGCTTGCCAGACTCTCTCTCCAGGATCGTGATTCTGATCAGGGGCTTCAATCATTGGACACGTGGCCTGGGGCTCCAGAGAGGAGAAGGAGACATTCTTTCACTAACTGGCCCTGCCTTGGCTGTGAATAGAAGGGTGTGAGAGGGAGTCCAGGCTGGGGCAGGGGGCAAGTAGTAGGGCTAAGACTGCATGCCCCTGTCTCTCTCTGTGAGAGTGTGTCTGATGTGTGTTTGCGTTTCCTCTGCAGTGTGTTAGCATTACCTTAGTAAGAGAGGAATGAGAGGTCGGCAGACCATGTGCCTCTTTGTGTTGCCTCCTGTCACCTGAGTGTGTTTGTGTGTGTGTGCAAGGATAGTGTGTTTTGTATCTGAGTAATTGAGAACAAACACTCGTCCCTACCACGGGTTGGAGTGTAAACCTCTTCCTTAGTGACCGGAGAAGCAGTGGAAGAAGGGAGAGAAAAAGGGAAGGAATAAGAGGAAAAGCTTGAACATTTCTTCAGATTCTCAATCTTTCCACCTCAGTCTACAAACCTCTCGACAGCACTTGGATAGTTCCCTCCAGTCTCCAGACCTCTACCCTGACCCCTGGAATTCTATCCCAGCTCAAGGACTTCTTCCCCAGCCTACAGACCACCTCAGACAGCCTGTCACCTCCTACATCCCACCCAGCCTCAGCCCAGCTCTCAGGATATCTAACCCCAGGCTTGAGACATGACAGCAGGATAGCTACGGCTCCCTTCTTAGCCTGTGTTCCATCGAGGAGGATGCTTCTATCATCTAGCCGAGCAGGGCGAACACACACACTGACACACACATGGCGACTAGGGGTAAGTGAAGTGTGTATGTCGCCGGGTTGGATAGCCCGAATTTGTGTTTTGAGCTCTAGATTTAATTGTATTTGTATTTTGGGAACTGTTTTTGACCATATTTTGAATGGATTTGATTGCGGTTCAAGTACTGACCTTGACCCTGTTTTGAAAGCTGGGTTTGACCGTAACCACTGGAGGACTACCCTAACCCCAGCGACCCTTCTGTGCCTTTTGTCCTCTGTGACCTCAGAGATGATGTAGAAGTGAGGGTGAGGGGGAGGAGACTCATCCTAGAGCCGAAGATGATTGGCTGGAACTTCACCTTGCAAGAGCTCCTCAGGAAATTTGAAGAGGTAGAATTGAGATGTTTGACACCTATTTGAGCTCCTATTGGGACAAACTGATCGGAAAGGTTGTTTCTTTTTGATGCCATAGATGAAAGCCCATACTAATTCACTGTAGCCTCTGTAGTCAAACACTCCCCCTCTCTCTCTCCCTCCCTCTCTCCCCTCTGTCTGTGTAGTATAAAGTGGGGCAATCTAAGTGAGTCTGAGGTTTATGAAGTACGTGGAGTTATTATTGAACTCATTAAAGCTTTTGTCACGGTAGCAACATTATTAGAGTGCCCAGAGCGTGGAGGAGTACAGCTAGTCGGCAGCAGAACACATGGGGAGACTGAGATTCCTTCAAGTGCTCTGGTCTCAAATGTCTGGAACGCTGTAGTGCTTCATTTTTTGACTTGCTCGAGGTTTTGCCACTTCTGTCCAGTATTTGTTCACCAAAGCTGCTAGTTGATGTCCAACAGTGCTTTTAGTTTATTTTGTGTGTGTGCTTGTGTTCACGTGTGTGTTTGTCAGTCAGCCATTCTGATAGGTACAGCTCTAGTGCCTTGTTCCTCTGCAAACCAAAATAGGTGTAACATTAGGCCTCCTGGGGACAGTGTCCGCTGTCTGGGCTGCTCACAGCCAGCCAATCTCCCATCCGTTAATGGGTGTGTGACAGGGACACATCCATTATCCACTATCCTTATGCTCCTTCTGTTGCTGTGTCTGAAGAGAAAGAAAAGACACGGCTTTGGTCGTGGGTGTGTGTGTGCCACAGCTATCATTTGGACATGTTTCATCGAATCCTAAACACAGTGGAGGTATTGTATCGTTTTTCAAGTAGCGGTTCAGCCATGGAATGTCTAGAGGTGTGTGTGTGTGTGTGTGTGTGTGTTGTGTGTGTGTGTGTGTGTGTGTGTGTGTGTGTGTGTGTGTGTGTGTGTGTGTGTGTGTGTGTGTGTGTGTGGGTGCTCACTGCTGAAATGGCAGCCACATGTGACCCTCATCTACAGTGTCCTTGTAAGAATAAAGCTGGAAGGTGTGTGTTTATCCCACATACACATATCCGTACCTAAGCTTGGGTTGAGGAAACATGCTTTTCTCTCTCTTCATATTTCGTCCCTCTCTCAAAGTAGCCATTCATGGTGGCAGCACTCAATGACTAGACTATTTGATGCCACAAAGATGTTTGAGTATGCATGTGCATGTGTCACCTTTGCCACCACTCAATGAGAAGGCTATTTCATTGTGTGCGTGTGCGTGTGTGTGTGTGTGTGTGTGTGTGTGTGTGTGTGTGTGTGTGTGTGTGTGTGTGTGTGTGTGTGTGTGTGTGTGTGTGTGTGTGTGTGTGTGTGTGTGTGTGTGTGATCTAAGCATCACCTCGGAAGAAAATTGTTAGAGGAAAATCACTTTGGGAATGAGCTGGAACACATCCAACCGACTCACCGGCACAATGCCTCTCTCTTTCTTTCTCTCTCGCTCTTTCTCACACTCACTCTGAATTATTTCTCGTTATGACCTTTAGTCATTTGATTTGTGGTGGGGAGAAAATTTACTGTGATGGCGAGAGATTCATTGTAGGGCCATTCACCTCTATCCCTTGTGAAAATAACTGACTTCCTCCTTACACTAGGCTAGGTGAGAATAGTCTGCCGCTGTTCCAATGAATTTGTTTATTTTCGAACGGTTCCTAGAGAGCTACCCTCCTGTAGGTGTTCACTCCAACCGTGTTCCTAGAGAGCTACCCTCCTGTATGTTTTCACTCCAACCCTGTTCCTGGAGAGCTACCCTCCTGTAGGTGTTCTCTCCAACCCTGTTCCTAGAGAGCTACCCTCCTGTAGGTTTTCACTCCAACCCCAGTTGTAAATAACCTGATTCAGTTTATCAACCAGCTAATTAGTAGAGTATTAGTATTAGTATGGAAACCCACAATGCTTGGTTAGGGTGTGGAGGGGGTTTCGAATGAATTGGTTCTCTATTGGGAGGCAGAGGAGTTTGGAAAGCGTTTATTTTCAAATCAAATCAAATCCAATTTTATTTGTCATATACACATGGTTAGCAGATGTTAATGCGAGTGTAGCGAAATGCTTGTGCTTCTAGTTCCGACAATGCAGTGATAACCAACAAGTAATCTAACTAACAATTCCAAAACTACTGTCTTATACACAGTGTAAGGGGATAAAGAATATGTACATAAGGATATATGAATGAGTGATGGTACAGAGCAGCATACAGTAGATGGTATCGAGTACAGTATATACATATGAGATGAGTATGTAGACAAAGTAAACAAAGTGGCATAGTTAAAGTGGCTAGTGATACATGTATTACATAAGGATGCAGTCGATGATGTAGAGTACAGTATATACTTATGCATATGAGATGAATAATGTAGGGTAAGTAACATTATATAAGGTAGCATTGTTTAAAGTGGCTAGTGATATATTTACATAATTTCCCATCAATTCCCATTATTAAAGTGGCTGGAGTTGGGTCAGTGTCAATGACAGTGTGTTGGCAGCAGCCACTCAATGTTAGTGGTGGCTGTTTAACAGTCTGATGGCCTTGAGATAGAAGCTGTTTTTCAGTCTCTCGGTCCCAGCTTTGATGCACCTGTACTGACCTCGCCTTCTGGATGATAGCGGGGTGAACAGGCAGTGGTTCGGGTGGTTGATGTCCTTGATGATCTTTATGGCCTTCCTGTAACATCGGGTGGTGTAGGTGTCCTGGAGGGCAGGTAGTTTGCCCCCGGTGATGCGTTGTGCAGACCTCACTACCCTCTGGAGAGCCTTACGGTTGAGGCGGAGCAGTTGCCGTACCAGGCGGTGATACAGCCCGCCAGGATGCTCTCGATTGTGCATCTGTAGAAGTTTGTGAGTGCTTTTGGTGACAAGCCGAATTTCTTCAGCCTCCTGAGGTTGAAGAGGCGCTGCTGCGCTTTCTTCACGACGCTGTCAGTGTGAGTGGACCAATTCAGTTTGTCTGTGATGTGTATGCCGAGGAACTTAAAACTTGCTACCCTCTCCACTACTGTTCCATCGATGTGGATAGGGGTGTTCCCTCTGCTGTTTCCTGAAGTCCACAATCATCTCCTTAGTTTTGTTGACGTTGAGTGTGAGGTTATTTTCCTGACACCACACTCCGAGGGCCCTCACCTCCTCCCTGTAGGCCGTCTCGTCGTTGTTGGTAATCAAGCCTACCACTGTTGTGTCGTCCGCAAACTTGATGATTGAGTTGGAGGCGTGCGTGGCCACACAGTCGTGGGTGAACAGGGAGTACAGGAGAGGGCTCAGAACGCACCCTTGTGGGGCCCCCGTGTTGAGGATCAGCGGGGAGGAGATGTTGTTGCCTACCCTCACCACCTGGGGGCGGCCCATCAAGAAGTCCAGTACCCAGTTGCACAGGGTGGGGTCGAGACCCAGGGTCTCGAGCTTGATGACGAGCTTGGAGGGTACTATGGTGTTGAATGCCGAGCTGTAGTCGATGAACAGCATTCTAACATAGGTATTCCTCTTGTCCAGGTGGGTTAGGGCAGTGTGCAGTGTGGTTGAGATTGCATCGTCTGTGGACCTATTTGGGCGGTAAGCAAATTGGAGTGGGTCTAGGGTGTCAGGTAGGGTGGAGGTGATATGGTCCTTGACTAGTCTCTCAAAGCACTTCATGATGACGGAAGTGAGTGCTACGGGGTGGTAGTCGTTTAGCTCAGTTACCTTAGCTTTCTTGGGAACAGGAACAATGGTGGCCCTCTTGAAGCATGTGGGAACAGCAGACTGGTATAGGGATTGATTGAATATGTCCGTAAACACACCGGCCAGCTGGTCTGCGCATGCTCTGAGGGCGCGGCTGGGGATGCCGTCTGGGCCTGCAGCCTTGCGAGGGTTAACACGTTTAAATGTCTTACTCACCTCCGCTGCAGTGAAGGAGAGACCGCATGTTTTCGTTGCAGGCCGTGTCAGTGGCACTGTATTGTCCTCAAAGCGGGCAAAAAGTTATTTAGTCTGCCTGGGAGCAAGACATCCTGGTCCGTGACTGGGCTGGGTTTCTTCTTGTAGTCCGTGATTGACTGTAGACCCTGCCACATGCCTCTTGTGTCTGAGCCATTGAATTGAGATTCCACTTTGTCTCTGTACTGACGCTTAGCTTGTTTAATAGCCTTGCGGAGGAATAGCTGCATTGTTTATATTCGGACATGTTACCAGACACCTTGCCCTGATTAAAAGCAGTGGTTCGCGCTTTCAGTTTCACGCGAATGCTGCCATCAATCCACGGTTTCTGGTTAGGGAATGTTTTTATCGTTGCTATGGGAACGACATCTTCGACGCACGTTCTAATGAACTCGCACACCGAATCAGCGTATTCGTCAATATTTTTATCTGACGCAATACGAAACATGTCCCAGTCCACGTGATGGAAGCAGTCTTGGAGTGTGGAGTCAGCTTGGTCTGACCAGCGTTGGACAGACCTCAGCGTGGGAGCCTCTTGTTTTAGTTTCTGCCTGTAGGCAGGGATCAGCAAAATGGAGTCGTGGTCAGCTTTTCCGAAAGGGGGGCGGGGCAGGGACTTATATGCGTCGCGGAAGTTAGAGTAACAATGATCCAAGGTTTTACCACCCCTGGTTGCGCAATCGATATGCTGATAAAATTTAGGGAGTCTTGTTTTCAGATTAGCTTTGTTAGCTACAATGAATGCAGCCTCCGGATAAATGGTTTCCAGTTTGCAAAGAGTTAAATAAAGTTTGTTCAGAGCCATCGATGTGTCTGCTTGGGGGGGGATATATACGGCTGTGATTATAATCGAAGAGAATTCTCTTGGAAGATAATGCGGTCTACATTTGATTGTGAGGAATTCTAAATCAGGTGAACAGAAGGATTTGAGTTCCTGTATGTTTCCTTCATCACACCATGTCTCGTTAGTCATGAGGCATACGCCCCCGCCACTCTTCTTACCAGAAAGATGTTTGTAGAGTAGAGGTAGAGTACATTTGAAAGATTTTTAAACTGCTCTGCCCTCTTTGCTTTTCTAGCTGTCCCTCCACACTCGCATGACCAGCTAGTACACTCATACGGCTCTCTCTCCATCATTCTCTCTCTCCTTCACCCCTCTCCATTCCCACCATTTTAAAGCTAATAGAAAATGACAAGCAGAGTATTTTGTTGGTTTGATTTTGACTATTCAATTATATGTGTGAAGCTCTGTACTTTATGTAACACTGTAATGATAACACAGACTTGTTCAAACTCAAACCTCTCTCTGTTTCTCTGTAGGATATCCAGGCAGAGATCGATGCCCATAATGATATCTATAAGAGTGTGGACGGGAATAAGCCCAAGATGGTCAAGTCCCTGGGGACGTCTGAGGAGGCAGTGTTTCTGCAGCACCGACTGGACGACATGAACCAGCGCTGGAGCGACCTCAAGACCAAATCTGCAAACATACGGTCAGTCCCATAATACTAAACAACACATCTTTGCTAACATAATACGGTCATTACTGTACTATACTGATAACATATGGTCAGTACTGTACAGACCTGGGTTGAAATACTATTTCTCAATTGCTTTTACATACATTTCGTAGTAAGTGTTCAGATGTTTTTGTTTTGTTGAAAAGACAAGTAGTGGAATATTGGAATATATTTGTAAATAGGGTATTTATAGGAAATTATAAAAATATGTATTTCAAATACTAGCAGTAGAAGTAGTTGATTCGGGCCACATTATTTTAAAATACTCCAATACACAGAAAATAAGTATTTAACACTAGAACCGCTATAGGGGGAAAATCTGCCAAAAAACAAACAAACGTCCCGCTCCTTCCCTGACTTTTCCTAAATATTTGTATTTTACATTGCTCAGTTGTCAGAATCTTTTAATCACAAACAGAAAAGTATTTAATGCCTGTTTAACAGTTTTCTCCACACCTATTCCTACCTTAACTGGACAAATGCGCTGTAGGACGTTGGTAACCAGCCAGGCACTGTTTCTCTCCTCACTGAATTAATGATGGAAATGGTTGAATAGGCGATAGAACCTGAAATTGTGCACGTTACAATTTAATTTGGCTGATTTTCCTTCACTCTGCGCTCCGACTCATCCCAAACCATCTCAATTTGGTTGAGGTCAGGTGATTGTGGAGGCCAGGTCATCTGATACAGCACTCCATCACTCTCCTTCTTGGTCAAATTGCCCTTACACAGCCTGGAGGTGTGTTGGGTCATTGTCCTGTTGAAAAACAAATGATAGTCCCACTAATCCCAAACCAGATGGGATGGCGTATCGCTGCAGAATGCTGTGGTATCCATGCTGGTTAAGAGTGCCTTGAATTCTAAATAAATCACAGACAGTGTCACCAGCAAAGCACCCCCACACCAATACACCTCCTCCTCCATGCTTTACCGTGGGAACCACACAATGCGGAGATCATCTGTTCACCCGCACAAGGTCTCACAATGACACGGCGGTTGGAACCAAAAATCTCCAATTCTAATGTTCATTGCTCGTGTTTCTTGGCCCAAGCAATTCTCTTCTTCTTATTGGTGTTTTTTAGTAGTGGTTTCTTTGCAGCAATTCGACCATGAAGGCCTGATTCACACCAGTCTCCTCCGAACAGTTGATGTTGAGATGTGTCTATCACTTGAACTCTGTGAAGCATTTATTTGGGCTGCAATTTCTGAGGCTGGTAACTAATGAACTTCTCCTCTGCAGCAGAGGTAACTCTGTGTTTTCCATTCCTGTGGTGGTTCTCATGAGAGCCAGTTTCATCATAGATCTTAATGGTTTTTGAGACTGCGCATGAAGAAACGTTCAAAGTTCTTGAAATTGTCCTTATTGTCTGACCTTAATTTGTTAACTTCTTGCGTCGAGCAATCCCGTATCCGGGATTTTGGATTTTGGATGAAAAACGTTCCCGTTTTAAACAAGATATTTTGTCACGAAAAGATGCTCGACTATGCATATAATTGACACCTTTGGAATGAAAACACTCTGACGTTTCCAAAACTGCAAAGATATTGTCTGTGAGTGTCACAGAACTAATGCTACAGGCGAAACCAAGATGGAATTTCATACAGGAAGTGATCCAGATTTTGGAGGCGCTGTGTTCCAATGTCCCCTTATATGGCTGTGAATGCGCAAGGAATGAGCCTACACTTTCTGTCGTTTACCCAAGGTGTTTGCAGCATTGTGACGTATTTGTAGGCATATCATTGGAAAATTGACCATAAGAGACTACATTTACCAGGTGTCCGCTCGGTGTCCTCCGTCAAAACTATTGCGTAATCTCCAGGTGCGTGCATTTTTCCATTTTGAACAGAGGAGAAACCAAACTGCCATCTCTGATTTATCATTGAATAGATATGTGAAAGACACCTTGTTTTCTTTCCAAAGCTGTCAATAGTCGAGCATCTTTTCATGACAAAATATCTTGTTTAAAACGGGAACGTTTTTTTATCCAAGAATGAGAAGAGCGCCCCCTATATCAAAGAAGTTAAAGTGATGATTGACTATTATATGGACTTGGTCTTTTACCAAATAGGGCTATCTTCTGTATACCACCCCTACCTTGTCACAACACAACTGAAATGCATTATGATGAAAATAAATTCCACAAATTACCTCTTAAGAAGGCACACATGTTAATTGAAATGCATTCCAGGTGACTACCTCATGAAGCTGGTTGAGAGAATGCCAAGAGTGTGCAAAGCGGTCATCAAGGCAAAGGGCGGCTATTTGAAGAATCTCACATATAAAATCTATTTTGATTTGTTAAACACTTTTTTTGGTTTTGATGTCTTCACTATTATGCTACAATGTAAAAATAAAGAAAATGAAAGAAAACCCTTGAATGAGTAGGTGTTCTAAACCATGTCATAACCATGCTGACTTGTTTGTTGATTAAACCATTCAATAAACTGTAACTGGAGCATGTATGCTTTATTTGCCTCTGTTGAGAGTTATAACCATTATGGTGTCACAGAACTCTTCAGGACCTGAACAGTGGAGGAGCGACCACAACCTTGGCATAAATAAAAAGAGATTATTATTATTATTATGAGAGAGTGGAAGATGTTCCGAGAGTGAAAGAGAGATGGAGGGAGAGTGTGAAGGTGGCACGGGCAAGGTGGAGATGTTGATAGGAGCAAAGGTTGTGAAGGGGAAGAGAAGGTGTGGTGAGCGAAGGAGAAAAGTCATATGTGAGGAACAGTGAAGGTAGGTTACAATGTACTGGAAAACATTAGATCAAGAGGTAGATGCAGAGTGAGGGTGAAATATGTTATGAGAGGATAAGGTAGGAGCAGGTGAAGATCAACACTTCACAGCCTGATAGCCCCAACTACTACTACTAGGGGGCAAAAGAGACACAGATGGAGTGGAATAAGACAGAAACACTGCAAAGTTCCATAAAGATAACAGCATATTCATAAGAGCACTAGTATTCCCTATAAACCTTGTAACTCTGTGTATCTCCATAGGATGCAAGGCTGAGCTGTCAGCAGGTTGTGCGTGTGTATGTGTGTGTGTGTGCGTGTGTGTGTGCTGTGTTCGTGCATGCACTGTGCCTGTGCATGCAAGCGCATGGGTGTGTGTGCCGCAATGTGTGTACTATTTAGAGCACATTATGTCTTAATTACTGTACATAATAATAATGAGTAGCTGCTATGAAACGTTGCTGCTGTACATAATGGTCAGGTGCATTACGGTGAGTGGAGGATGTCAAAACAAAACATTTAAGAACACACACATTAAATAATAATACACATTATGCTGTATATCCACACACTTTGATGCACACAATGCACCAACCCACATACACTCCAAGTATAAGTGGTTTTGGCTGCCCTCCAGAGAGAGTAGATTTCCCCTCTAATGCTCACTTGTCTCCAGGTCTTAGTGCTTCAAGATGCTGGACAAGAGATATCCAGCAAACGTGCTACTTTGAAATGCGGCCAACTGTAATGGTTGACACACCATTCCCCCCCAACCTCACCAGTCTAGCCATGGCCTAACCATGTTATTCTGTTGTAGTATCCACTAGGACTTGTATGGCTGGTTTCACCTTCTGCTTATATGGAGACACGAAACTTAGAGGCCTTGAGGTTTGTGTGTTGCCCTGAGAGTCACACCATGTAAAGACTTAAAAAATGGGACCCGGTGCTTCTCTACTTGCTCACTCAGCATTAAGGAAATAGATTGGGGGTATGGCCAGGCAATAGATTAGAGTCCTGTCCAGGGGGTATTCTTGTGCCTCAGGCTACAGAACCCAGGAGATAGGAGACTCCTGCTTCTCTGAGTCGTTCAGGCACACACTAGGCAATCTAAGACCTGTGCAACTTACTTTTTACATGGAGATGGACCTGACCATGTCATAACATTCTTGTAACCATGTTTCGACCAGGTTATAACCGTATTGTGAACATATTTTACCGGGGTTGCAACTGTGTTTTAACCATATTTTAACCATGTTATGGCCATTTGTTTCCAGGGCTCACCTGGAGGCGAGTGCGGAGCGTTGGAGTCGTCTTCAGAGCCTGCTGGAGGAGCTGTGGAGGTGGATCTGTCTGAAGGAGAAGGAACTGGCCAAACAGATGCCCATAGGAGGAGATGTCCCCACCCTTCTGCAGCAGCACAACCACTGCAAGGTCAGTACCGTAACACAACTTTTACACAGTCATTACCATGCCTGCTTCCAGGAATTGTGTACAGATCCTTGCGACATGGGGCTGTGCATCATCATGCTGAAACATGAGGTGATGGCGGCGGATGAATGGCACTACAATGGGCCTCAGGATCTCGTCACGGTATCTCTGTGCATTTAAATTGCCATCAATAAAATGAAATTGTGTTCGTTGTCCGTAGCTCATGCCTGCCCATACCATAACACCACCGCCACCATGGGGCACTCTGTTCACAACGTTGACATCAGCAAACCGCTCGCCCACATGGCGTACTGCCAACTTCTCTAAAAGGACGTTAGAGGTAGAGAAATGGTAGAGAAATGGTCGAGAAATCAACATTAAATTATCTGGCAGCAGCTCTGGTGAACATTCCTGAAGTCACCATGCCAATTGCACGCTCCCTCAAAACTTGAGACATCTGTAACATTGTGTTGTGTGACAAAACTGTACATTTTAAAGTAGCCTTTTATTGTCCCAGCACAATGCTTCTTGATATGCCACACCTGTCAGAAGAATGATTATCTTGGCAAAGGAGAAAATCTCACTAACAGGGATGTAAGCAAATTTGTACTCAAAATATGAGAGAAGAAAGCTTTTAGTGCATATGGAACATTTCTGGGATCTTTTATTTCAGCTCATGAAACATGGGACCAACACTTTACATGTTGCTTTTTTATTTTGGTGCACGATACATACAGTAAATGTATGGGTATATGGAAATTGGAGGTCTGAATGGAGGCTTATGAAGATACAGGGAAATGTCCGGAAGGTAGGAAGGAAGTAAGGAAGCTAAGCCACTCCCATGAATAAAGAGGAAGATACAGGAGGGCCTGAGCAGAGTGGAAAGGAGAGGGAGAAAAGGATGATGAAACGACGGTCGGAGAAATCAAGCAAGACAGAAAGAGCGATGGAGAAGAAGTGAGAGAGGAGTGCGAGAGAAGGATGATGTTAATGGAGAGACAGGCGTAGAAGCAGAGGAGGTGGCGAGATTGAGATGAAGAGCTCAGGAGGGAGTAAAGAGACATTTTCTGAATCCCTCAAAGAGAACGATAGAACCGTTGCATTTTTATTGGGGCACATCAATCCGTACATCACCAAGTCAACAACATAATTTCTCCTCCGTTTTTATGAATACAGCTAGTTGTTTACAGTACATATAGATGAATGTAAACAAATGAAAGGGCGGAAAAGGAAGACATTTTGTTATTCCGGGGCGGGTGTTGCCCGACAGTGCTCTTTTCCTCCTCCAGATTGTGTCTGTGTTTTTGTCTGCTGATAATAGCTTTTATTAATCACACATTCAATTATCCAATAAAAGCCCTGTGTAAGCGTCTCACTGATTAAACTCATCAATCAGCTTTATTAAATTAACCGATTTTAGAGCGGGAGAGAGAGGCGTAGGGGGGGAGAGGGGGAAGAGAAGAGAGCACTTGTGGCCTTTTTTTAATCACTCTACTTTTATCTCCCTGCAACAGTTGTCATTTTCTTCTCAGTGTGGGCAGAAGCTACAACAATATGTTGTATGTAAGTATATAATTAAAACTGAGTGAAGTATATAATTAAAAGGAGTGATTAGGAGTGTGTGCCTGCTATTTACTGGCTTTGAAGGGGGTTAATTAACTCACTGTTTCTGGAGGCTTAAGTTTCGAGTGTTGTTGTCCTCATTTTGCTAATATTACTGTCAGTTGAGAGGCTAAACCAAGCTAACATTTTTACACAGCCTATGTTAAACTATGGAAGCCAAAGTTGAAGCTAATATAATCTGTATAGCTACGCTAAAATGGTTTAATCACACTGTCTGTGTGATTGATTAGCACCATTTGTACCTGGGTGGGCAGGTTGTAAAGTAAAATGAAATTAAACTGCTGCGTTGCCACAACCTTATCTCTCTCAGAGGGAGAAAGAGAGAGTGAGAGAGAGAGATAGAGAGAAAGAACCAGAGAGAGAGTGAAACAGAGAGAGCAGAGAGAGACTTTCTGACTTTGAACTTCTCTGAATAATTACCTATCATTGATGACTTAACTTTTAATTTGTTTATCCTTATTTAACTTTAGAAACCTCGAGTGTTGAGGGATTCCTATGAATCTGAATTGAGCCTGGTGAACTAAAGTCCTTTATTGTGTTGGTTGGCATTCAGTTTGTTTACTTAGCAAAGCCAAGTCTCGAATGTCATGTCTTACTGGGTTGTAGGGGAGCTTTCTGACTTTTGAGGGGCCAGGGCCAGAGGTAGAGAAGTACCCTTCGTTTGGATGAAACTGCCTTGAAGATTTTCTATCATATTTATTTTAGTGCCCAGAGCCTCTGTAGGAAGCAGTTTACATTGTAGGTGAGCCGTCCCTAACGCAGGCGATACCTTCAATCCAGCATGAATGAAAAACTACACTCAAAAACTACACTTAGATACACCACCCCATTCACAAAGCTGGTTTGCTCCTTTTTTTCCTTCTTTTTTTAAAACTAGGCAAGTCAGTTAAGAACAAATTCTTATTTGCAATGACGGCCTACACCGGCCAAACCCGGATGCCGCTGGGCCAATTGTGCGCCAGCCTATGGGACTCCCAATCACAGCAGGTTGTGATACAGCCTGGATTTGAACCAGGGTGTCTGTAGTGACACCTCTACCACTGAGATGCAGTGCCTTAGACTGCTGTCCCACGGGAGCTCATACAGCCAGCAAGTCATGTGGCCATGGCTTGCTATGTAAAGCAGGCAGACAGGCATCAAGGCATTCAGTTACTGCTTGATTGAACATTAGAATGGACAGTTCTGTGGGGAAAACAGCTCGTTGATGAGAGGTAGAAGGAGAATGGCAAGAATCGTGCAAGCTAACAGGCGGGCCACAAACAAACAAAATAACAGCACAGTACAACAGTGGTGTGCAGAACGGCATCTCAAAATGCACACCTCATCAGTCATTGTCACGGATTGGCTATTGCAGCAGACGACCAGACCAGGTTCCAATCCTATCAGCTATGTCTTCCAGAGTTAGCATGATTCTGCTTCAATTCACACTGACCGCCTTGAGGAGAGGGGAAGTGAAAGGGAGGAGAGGCCGGATTCATGGAGGTCTGAAAATAGCCTTCTCTCCTCTCTACTGTGTTGTAATGCTATCATCTCCTCATCTGCACAGGGTAGGGGCCGATAAGACCGTCTTCTCTGCTGTTTTGTACACAACACACAGTCAAGGTCACGTCTCACAAGATACACTCCAGGCTTACAGTGCATTGAAAAAATGTCATCCTGGGGGAATTTTTGTCCCTGTAGCACCACTTATTCTGCTCTTAGTTGAAGAATAACATTTTTCTGAAGAGTCACAAATCTGTTAGTGTTAGTGCCAAAACCAATACTGCAACTACTGTATCAGAGAGGAGAGAAGTTAACAGAAGACTGTGTCAACCTCTTTGCCTTTCATGTATCTTGTTTCCCTATTTTCTCCTCCTCAGACAGATCGGAATCTCTTATCTCATCACGGCAATTGAGGAAAGTTGTTTTACTTCCTCTTGAAAGGGGGTGCATCAGCTTGTGTTTTAATGGTTGTTTTCCACTTTGAGTGTTTTTCCTCAAGGCCCTGTCCATAAGTAGGCAAGACAAACACGTTTTCACGATTTCAGTAATATCATCAAAATCAAGAACTCATTCAGTAGTTTTACCTGATTAAGTAGAATCCTGTAAAAAAAATGTTAAAACAATTATTTATATTCCTAAAACATAAGTTGAAACTGATGCTGTTGCTCAATCGATTTTGTGATGACTTTAAACTTTTATAGCATCATCACCAATCTGAGGTTTTACAAAAGTGTGTATTTCCTGTTATTATTGTGTGGTGAAAATGTTCCGTCTGTGTAATGTAGTAGTAACGTGTTCCGTCCACCATTGGGGACATATGCATAATATAACATAATTCAATATTTCGTCAGGAAGATATTTGAAGACACGGCTATTTTTATACCCACTGCCAATGCCGACAAACTTTCAATTTCCCTCTTTTATTTTTATATAAAGGCACATGAATCACCTCTGCCTCTCAATGTCCTTGTCTTCCCTTACTTCATTCATTTCCTCAACTCTGCCAAAGTAGAAATTAAATATATTATTATGTAGAAAATATATATTCTAAAATCTGATTTGACATGAAGCATACTCGAATATAACTGTTAATGTTTCCTTTTTTGTAAGTATTCCCATATGTCTGTTAATCTTGGTACTACCCATCCCGGATCCGGGAGCGTTGTCATCAACTGACACTAATTAGCATAACGCAAGCAACGGACATAAATATTACTAGAAAATATTCCTATTCATGAAATCACAAGTTAAATATATTGAAACACAGCTTAGCCTTTTGTTAACCTCTTGCTCCTACCTGACACGCAGGCGTCCCATCTAGACATCTGGAAATGCAAATGCGCTACGCAAATGCGCTACGTTCATTAAAATACACATGCAGGGTATTGAATTAAAGGTACACTCGTTGTGAATCCAGGCAACAAGTCAGATTTTTTAAATGCTTTTCGGCGAAAGCATGAGAAGCTATTATCTGATAGCATGTAACACCCCAAAAGACCCGCAGGGGACGTAAACAAAATAATTAGCATAGTCGTCGCTACACAAACCGCACAAATAAAATATAAAACATTCATTACCTTTGACCATCTTCTTTATTGGCACTCCTAGATGTCCCATAATCACTATTGGGTCTTTTTTTCGATTAAATCGGTCCATATATAGATATATATTTCCATTTTCAGTGATCAGATTTTCCTGCGCTTTTCGATGAAACGCACGTTCTGTTATAGTCACAGCCGTGATTTAACCAGTTTTATAAACGTCTGAGTGTTTTCTATCCACACATACTAATCATATGCATATACTCCTGGCATGAGCAGCAGGGCGCTGAAATGTTGCGCGATTTTTAACAGAATGTTCGAAAAAGTAGGGGGTAGGAGTAACAAGTTAATCACCCTGTCATCTCAGATTTTGAAAATATGCTTCACAGCCAAAAGGAAGACAAGCATTTGTGTAAGTTTATCGATAGCCTAGCATAGCATTATGCCTAGCTAGCAGCAGGCAACCTGGTCACGAAAATCAGAAAAGCAATCAAATTAAATTGTTTACCTTTGATGGGCTTCGGATGTTTTCACTCACGAGACTCCCAGTTAGATAGCAAATGTTTTTTCCAAAAATATTATTTTTGTAGCCAAAAATAACTCTGTTCGTTCTTCACGTTTGGCTGAGAAATCGACCGGAAATTGCGGTCACGACAACGGCGAAAAGTATTCCAAATGAGCTCCATAATATCGACAGTAACATGGTAAACGTTGTTTATAATCAATCCTCAAGGTGTTTTTCAAATATCTATTTGATAATATATCACCCGGGACAGATGGCTTTTTAGTAGAGAGAAACAATGGCCGCATTTGTCCTTTACGCACAAAATACTCTGAGAGACTTCAGCTGACCACTGACGCAATGTTGACGTTCAGGCTCATTTTTCAAAATAAAAGCCTGCAACTATGTATTGTGACACTAGACTAATTAGGGAAGCCATATAAAAAGGAATCTGGTTGATATCTCATTCACTGCTCAATAGGGACGCATAGGAATGCCGAGGTTTGTAAATAAGAGTCACTTCTTGATTGGATTTTTCTCAGGCTTTCGCCTGCAATATCAGTTCTGTTATACTCACAGACAATATTTTTACAGTTTTGGAAACTTTCGAGTGTTTTCTATCCTATGCTGTCAATTATATGCATATTCTAGCATCTTTTCCTGGCAAAATAGCCTGTTTACCTAGGGAAAGTTATTTTTCCAAAAATGAAAATAGTGCCCCCTATATTCAAGAGGTGTTAAGAAATGTATCCTACTACAACACTCAACCCAGCATGCTTTCATAATCTCTTCAACGCTACTCTCTCTTCCTCATCTCATCCTGTCTGATTAAACCATAAGCCTTTATAAAACAGCAAGGCCCACAATTGTCACACCGTGATCTGTTTCACCTGTCTTTGTGATTGTCTCCACCCCCCTCCAGGTGTCGCCCATCTTCCCCATTATCCCCTGTGTATTTATATCTGTGTTCTCTGTTTTTCTGTTGCCAGTTCGTTTTGTTTCTTCGAGCCTACCAGCGTTTTTCACCCTGCTCCTTTCTCTCGATTGTGCCTGTTTCCTGGTTTTCCCGGTGTTGACCATTCTGCCTGACCTGACCCTGAGCCTGCCTGCTGTTCTGTACCTTTGCCCCACCTATCTGAATTACTGACCTCTGCCTGCCCTGGACCTGTCTTTTGCCTGCCCCTGATCGATGAATAAACTGTTGTTACTTTGACATTGTCTGCACCTGGGTCTTACCTGAAATGTAATGTCAACATAATGTAGTTCCTCTTTATTTCTCCCTGACACGTCCTCTCACAAAGCAATCACACAGCCCGTTAGGCATCAGAGGCCCCCTGGGGTTCCGGCTGCTATATCAAAACAAGAATAATTACTCTGGTACATGTAGTCCTGCTTTCCCCTTCTTCCTCTCGTCCCTTGTAGTGGATGTTTTGGCACACATGTTAGTTTGGCTCCCGAGTGGCGCAGCGGTCTAAGGCACCGCATCTCAGTGCAAGAGGCGTCACTACAGTCCCTGGTTCAAATCCAGGCTGTGTCACATCAGGCCGTGATTGGGATTCCTATAGGGTGTCGTCGGGGTTTGGCTGGGGTAGGCCGTCATTGTAAATAAGAATGACTTGCCTAGTTAAATAAATAATTGTTATTTAGAGAGTGACCGCTACTCATTTAGAGAGTGACCGCTAGTCCCCACCAGACTAACCTGTGTGTGTGTGTGTGTGTGTGTGTGTGTGTGTGTGTGTGTGTGTGTGTGTGTGTGTGTGTGTGTGTGTGTGTGTGTGTGTGTGTGTGTGTGTGTGTGTGTGTGTGTGTGTGAAGGGAGGATGTGGGGGAGAAAGAGAGAGGATAGTGGAAAGGATGGTAGAGTGACTGAGTTAGTGAAATAAGACACAAAAATATAGTGTGTGTGAGAAAGAGGGTGAGAGAGGGAGTGTATGACAGAGAGAATGTTTGGGTGATATAATTTGGTATCAGTGAGTCCTCTGATGAAACCTGCAGGCTGCTGTGTTGTGTGAACGTCTCACTTTATTCTAAATCGCTCATTTAATTTCACTATGACCTCAGGGAAATCTCATTTGACCCGTCTTTCCCTCCTTCAATCGCTGCTCCTGCTATCTTCCTCTTTCTCTCTCTTTCTTCTCGATCTCTTGTTGTCTCTTTCGATGAGAGAAGGTTAGATAGGGAGCACATTCTGAATTGATGCCATCACCTGAATAGATGTTGAGATTATTGTTTACAGTGCTGGGATGAGGTGAGACCCATCTCAGTATAGTCTAGACGCCCGTTCCTTTGAATGGAAAATGTCTTGTTGTCGAATGTAAGGTGGGGTTGAATAAAGTGAGATTTTATTTTTTTACTTGTTTGATATGGAGATGGTAAATTTTGTAGTGGATAGGCTGCCATAGGAATCTGAACAGTGGGGAAAATAAGGTTCACATAGAGTTCAAAACGTTGATGATACTGGGAGATGAAAACTATGATTCCAATACAGGCACTTCCACTGAGGCACTTGGACATTTAGAGATAAAGAGGGTCCTTGCAGTATCTATCATTTTGATGAAAACAACACTATTATTGCTTGAGTTCACTAATGTGCAGAAAGTGTGTGTTCATAGATGCCAAACAAGTTGACCAAGAAAAAAAATATACAAATGAATTTATCTTTTCTCTCTCTCTTTCGTCACTCAGTGACTTTCGAAGTGGCACAGTCATAGGATGGCACCTTTCCAACAAGTCAGTTTGTCAAATTCCTGCCCTGCTAAATCTGCCCCGGTCAACTGTAAGTGCTATTAATTGTGAAGTGTAAACGTCCAGGAGCAACAACGGCTCAGCTGCGAAGTGGTAGGCCACACAAGCTCACAGAATAGGACCGTCGAGTGCTGAAGCGTGTAAAATCTTCTCACTATCAAGTTCCAAACTGCCTCTGGAAGCAACGTCAGTACAATAACTGTTCGTCGGGAGCTTCATGAAATGGGTGTCCATGGCCGAGCAGCGGCACACAAGCCTAAGATCATCATTCACAATGTCAAGCGTTGGCTGGAGGCGTGTAAAGCTCGCTGCCATTGGACTGGAAACATGTTCTCTGGAGTGCTGAAACATGCTACACCATCCTGCAGTCTGACGGACGAATCTGGGATGCCAGGAGAACTCTACCTGCCCGAAGGAATAGTCCCAACTGTAAAGTTTGGTGGAGGAGGAATAATAGTCTGGGGCTGTTTTTCATGTTTCGTGCTTGGCCTCTTAGTTCCAGTGAAGGGAAATATTAACGCTACAGCATACAATGACATTCTAGACAATTCTGTGCTTCCTACTTTGTGGCAATAGTTTGGAGAAGGCCCTTTCCTGTTTCAGCATGACAATGCCCCTGTGCACAAAGCGAGGTGCATACAGAAATTATTTGTAGAGATTGATGTGGAAGAACTTGACTGGCCTGCACAGAGTCCTGACCTCAACCACTGAAACACATTTGAGATTAATTTGGAACGCCAACTGCGAGCCAGGCCTAATCGGTCAACATCAGTGCCCGACCTCACTAATGCTCTTGTGGCTGAATGGAAGCAAGTCCCCACATCAACGTTCCAGCAGTGGAAAGCCTTCCCAGAAGAGTGGAGGTTGTTATAGCAGCAAAGGGGAACCAACTCCATGTTAATGCCCATGATTTTGAAATTAGATGTTTGATGAGCAGGTGTCCACATACCTTTGGTCGTGTAGTGTATCTCACCGGCAAAAGCATCTGAGTGAACGAAACAGCACCCCTCTGTCTCAGGATGTGTAGCGTATCTATCTGATGTTGTCTGGTCAGAAAGAGTATGACATTGTTTCCGCCTGTAGCATTGAATGCCAAGGAAGCCAGCGAGCATTTGGCCTCCCTTGATAGAAAAACATTATAGAATATTAGACAACCTGAACTGAGTGAGCTGAGCTGTGAATGGTCCAGGCGCAACAAAGAAAAGTGTCAAAGGAAGCCAGTTTGGATTTGGCTTCAGACCAATCACATCAGAAGCCAAACATAATTGACAGGAAAAAAATTGAATTGTTGCATCTCGTTGTGTCGATGTCCTTTGTGGCAAGCTAGTAAGTTAAAATCTCCCCTTTCCTAAATTAGCCATGGCTGGAGGTTTGGACTAGTGGTTTTACTTAATTTGCACTGCTCGCCAATGATTACAACGGCGATTCTGATCCAACCATTAATTCATACATTGTAAATGTAAATTGTGCCCCTGACCAGAGAGGATGGAAGTTCAATTCCTAACTTGATGTAGTATGCAAATGTTTACTTGCTGGCCTGGCACATCGTTGCCCATGAGGTGAGTCTAGCAAACAAACATTTTAACCAAGTAGGACAACAAAAACTAAAAGCATGTGCTGTATGAGTCATGGACTGTTTAGGCAACATGAAAGAGGAGAATGGCATTGGCCTTTCTCTACGAGTAGGGTGAGTCAACATGTTTTTCCTACTTGTGCGCGCACACACAGAGAAATCAGTACCATGGACAGCCACATCATATCTAGCTTATGTTGATTGGACTAAATCATTTTTGGATTCTTTTAGTTTTCACCTTTTTAGACTAAGCATAGGTGATTAGATGATGTTGAAGTAGAAATGGTGCTGGAATAGTGGAGGCAGCTCCTGTTTTCTTTGCATCTTGGTAACTACGTGGTTCTAAATCATTAGTTGTTTAGTAGTCCGAAAATGTCAGAAGCATTACCGTGCTTGACCATGTTGGAGGTCATTTAACTGTTTGTTACATGCAATATGTTTTTTGGACTTTTGTTATATGCATATGAACTCCTCTTTAAATCTGCGTATTCCTTCAAAGCTCAGTTGTCCTGAGTCTGCACAACTCTGCCAGGACCTAGGATCAAGAGAGACGCTCAAGTGTTTTAGTACTATATCTCTTGACACAATGATGAAAATAATCATGGCCTCTAAACCTTCAAGCTGCATACTGGACCCTATTCCAACTAAACTACTGAAAGAGCTGCTTCCTGTGCTTGGCCCTCCTATGTTGAACATTAAACGGCTCTCTATCCACCGGATGTGTCCCAAACTCACTAAAAGTGGCAATAATAAAGCCTCTCTTGAAAAAGCCAAACCTTGACCCAGAAAATATAAAAAACTATCAGCCTATATCGAATCTTCCATTCCTCTCAATTTTTAGAAAAGGCTGTTGCGCAGCAACTCACTGCCTTCCTGAAGACAAACAATGCATACGAAATGCTTCAGTCTGGTTTTAGACCCCATCATAGCACTGAGACTGCACTTGTGAAGGTGGTAAATTACCTTTTAATGGCATCAGACCGAGGCTCTGCATCTGTCCTCATGCTCCTTAGACCTTAGTGCTGCTTTTGATACCATCGATCACCACATTCTTTTGGAGAGATTGGAAACCCAAATTGGTCTGCACGGACAAGTTCTGGCCTGGTTTAGATCTTATTTGTCAGAAAGATATCAGTTTGTCTCTGTGAATGGTTTGTCCTCTGACAAATCAACTGTATATTTCGGTGTTCCTCAAGGTTCCGTTTTAGGACCACTATTGTTTTCACTATATATTTTACCTCTTGGGGATGTCATTGGAAAACATAATGTTAACTTTCACTGCTATGCGGATGACACACAGCTGTACATTGCAATGAAACATGGTGAAGCCCCAAAATTGCCCTCGCTAGAAGCATGTGTTTCAGACATAAGGAAGTGGATGGCTGCAAACTTTCTACTTTTAAACTCGGACAAAACGGAGATGCTTGTTCTATGTCCCAAGAAACAAAGAGATCTTCTGTTGAATCTGACAATTAATCTTAATGGTTGTCTCAAATAAAACTGTGAACGACCTCTGCGTTACTCTGGACCCTGATCTCTCTTTTGAAGAACATATCAAGACCATTTCAAGGACAGCTTTTTTCCATCTACGTAACATTGCAAAAATCAGAAACTTTCTGTCCAAAAATTATGCAGAAAAATGTATCCATGCTTTTGTCACTTCTAGGTTAGACTACTGCAATGCTCTACTTTCCGGCTACCTGGATAAAGCACTAAATAAACTTCAGTTCGTGCTAAATACGGCTGCTAGAATCCTGATGAGAACCCCAAAACTTGATCATATTAGCCTCCCTATACTGGCCTCCTGTCAATGCAAGGGCTGATTTCAAGGTTTTACTGCTAACCTACATTTACATTTACATTTAAGTCATTTAGCAGACGCTCTTATCCAGAGCGACTTACAAATTGGTGCATACACCTTATGACAACCAGTGGAACAGCCACTTGCATCTAAATCTTGTTGGGGGAGAAGGGGGGTGAGAAGGATTACTTACCCTTACTTACCCTATCCTAGGTATTCCTTGAAGAGGTGGGGTTTCAGGTGTCTCCGGAAGGTGGTGATTGACTCCGCTGTCCTGGCGTCGTGAGGGAGTTTGTTCCACCATTGGGGGCCAGAGCAGCGAACAGTTTTGACTGGGCTGAGCGGGAACTGTACTTCCTCAGTGGTAGGGAGGCGAGCAGGCCAGAGGTGGATGAACGCAGTGCCCTTGTTTGGGTGTAGGGCCTGATCAGAGCCTGGAGGTACTGAGGTGCCGTTCCCCTCACAGCTCCGTAGGCGAGCACCATGGTCTTGTAGCGGATGCGAGCTTCAACTGGAAGCCAGTGGAGAGAGCGGAGGAGCGGGGTGACGTGAGAGAACTTGGGAAGGTTGAACACCAGACGGGCTGCGGCGTTCTGGATGAGTTGTAGGGTTTAATGGCACAGGCAGGGAGCCCAGCCAACAGCGAGTTGCAGTAATCAAGACGGGAGATGACAAGTGCCTGGATTAGGACCTGCGCCGCTTCCTGTGTGAGGCAGGGTCGTACTCTGCGGATGTTGTAGAGCATGAACCTACAGGAACGGGACACCGCTTTGATGTTAGTTGAGAACGTCAGGGTGTTGTCCAGGATCATGCCAAGGTTCTTAGCGCTCTGGGAGGAGGACACAATGGAGTTGTCAACCGTGATGGCGAGATCATGGAACGGGCAGTCCTTCCCTGGGAGGAAGAGGAGCTCCGTCTTGCTGAGGTTCAGCTTGAGGTGGTGATCCGTCATCCACACTGATATGTCTGCCAGACATGCAGAGATGCGATTCGCCACCTGGTCATCAGAAGGGGGAAAGGAGAAGATTAATTGTGTGTCGTCTGCATAGCAATGATAGGAGAGACCATGTGAGGTTATGACAGAGCCAAGTGACTTGGTGTATAGCGAGAATAAGAGAGGGCCTAGAACAGAGCCCTGGGGGACACCAGTGGTGAGAGCGCGTGGTGAGGAGACAGATTCTCGCCACGCCACCTGGTAGGAGCGACCTGTCAGGTAGGACGCAATCCAAGCGTGGGCCGCGCCGGAGATGCCCAACTCGGAGAGGGTGGAGAGGAGGATCTGATGGTTCACAGTATCGAAGGCAGCCGATAGGTCTAGAAGGATGAGAGCAGAGGAGAGAGAGTTAGCTTTAGCAGTGCGGAGCGCCTCCGTGATAAAGAGAAGAGCAGTCTCAGTTGAATGACTAGTCTTGAAACCTGACTGATTTGGATCAAGAAGGTCATTCTGAGAGAGATAGCGGTAGAGTTGGCCAAGGACGGCACGCTCAAGAGTTTTGGAGAGAAAAGAGAGAAGGGATACTGGTCTGTAGTTGTTGACATCGGAGGGATCGAGTGTAGGTTTTTTCAGAAGGGGTGCAACTCTCGCTCTCTTGAAGACGGGAGGGACGTAGCCAGCGGTCAGGGATGAGTTGATGAGCGAGGTGAGGTAAGGGAGAAGGTCTCCGGAAATGGTCTGGAGAAGAGAGGAGGGGATAGGGTCAAGCGGGCAGGTTGTTGGGCGGCCGGCCGTCACAAGACGCGAGATTTCATCTGGAGAGAGAGGGGAGAAAGAGGTCAGAGCATAGGGTAGGGCAGTGTGAGCAGAACCAGCGGTGTCGTTTGACTTAGCAAACGAGGATCGGATGTCATCGACCTTCTTTTCAAAATGGTTGACGAAGTCATCTGCAGAGAGGGAGGAGGAGGGGGGGGGAGGATTCAGGAGGGAGGAGAAGGTGGCAAAGAGCTTCCTAGGGTTAGAGGCAGATGCTTGGAATTTAGAATGGTAGAAAGTGGCTTTAGCAGCAGAGACAGAGGAGGAAAATGTAGAGAGGAGGGAGTGAAAGGATGCCAGGTCCGCAGGGAGGCGAGTTTTCCTCCATTTCCGCTCGGCTGCCCGGAGCCCTGTTCTGTGAGCTCGCAATGAGTCGTCGAGCCACGGAGCGGGAGGGGAGGACCGAGCCGGCCTGGAGGATAGGGGACATAGGGAGTCAAAGGATGCAGTAAGGGAGGAGAGGAGGGTTGAGGAGGCAGAATCAGGAGATAGGTTGGAGAAAGTTTGAGCAGAGGGAAGAGAAGATAGGATGGAAGAGGAGAGAGTAGCGGGGAGAGAGAGCGAAGGTTGGGACGGCGCGATACCATCCGAGTAGGGGCAGTGTGGGAAGTGTTGGATGAGAGCGAGAGGGAAAAGGATACAAGGTAGTGGTCGGAGACTTGGAGGGGAGTTGCAATGAGGTTAGTGGAAGAACAGCATCTAGTAAAGATGAGGTCAAGCGTATTGCCTGCCTTGTGAGTAGGGGGGAAGGTGAGAGGGTGAGGTCAAAAGAGGAGAGGAGTGGAAAGAAGGAGGCAGAGAGGAATGAGTCAAAGGTAGACGTGGGGAGGTTAAAGTCGCCCAGAACTGTGAGAGGTGAGCCGTCCTCAGGAAAGGAGCTTATCAAGGCATCAAGCTCATTGATGAACTCTCCGAGGAACCTGGAGGGCGATAAATGATAAGGATGTTAAGCTTGAAAGGGCTGGTAACTGTGACAGCATGGAATTCAAAGGAGGCAATAGACAGATGGGTAAGGGGAGAAAGAGAGAAAGACCACTTGGGAGAGATGAGGATCCCGGTGCCACCACCCCGCTGACCAGAAGCTCTCGGGGTGTGCGAGAACACGTGGGCGGACGAGGAGAGAGCAGTAGGAGTAGCAGTGTTATCTGTGGTGATCCATGTTTCCGTCAGTGCCAAGAAGTCAAGGGACTGGAGGGAGGCATAGGCTGAGATGAACTCTGCCTTGTTGGCCGCAGATTGGCAGTTCCAAAGGCTACCAGAGACCTGGAACTCCACGTGGGTCGTACGCGCTGGGACCACCAGGTTAGGGTGGTCGCGGCCACGCGGTGTGGAGCGTTTGTATGGTCTGTGCAGAGAGGAGAGAACAGGGATAGACAGACACATAGTTGACAGGCTACAGAAAAGGCTACGCTAATGCAAGGAAATTGAATGACAAGCGGACTACACGTCTCGAATGTTCAGAAAGTTAAGCTTACGTAGCAAGAATCTTATTGACTAAAATGATTAAAATGATACAGTACTGCTAAAGTAGGCTAGCTGGCAGTAGCTGCGTTGTTGACACTACACTAATCAAGTCGTTCCGTTGAGTGTAATAATTCTACAGTGCTGCTATTCGGGGCTAGCTGGCTAGCTAGCAGTGTTGTTTACGTTACGTTGAGTTAAAAGAACGACAATAGCTGGCTAGCTAACCTAGGAAATCGGTCTAGACTACACAATTATCTTTGAAACAAAGACGGCTATGTAGCTAGCTACGATCAAACAAATCAAACCGTTGTACTGTAATGAAATGAAAATGTGATACTCCCTGACCGGTGATTGAATTCGAAACAAAATGTGATACTACCTGTGAATGCGACCGGGTTGTTGAGTTCTATTCAGTAGACGTTGGCTAGCTGTTAGCTGTTAGCTGTTGGCTAGCTAGCAGAGTCTCCTACGTTAAGGACGACAAATAGCTGGCTAGCGAACCTCAGTGAATTAAGATAATCACACCAAGGCTACACACACTAAACTACACAATTATCTTGGAAACAAAGACAGCTATGTAGCTAGCTAACACTGAACTAATCAAGTCGTACAGTTGAGTGAATAGCACTACAGTGATGCTAATCTGTGTGCGTTAGCTAGCGTTGCTAGCTCCTGGGCGAATAGCAGTGAAGGCTACGTTAGGGCGACGAAATACGAAATACGATAATTATGCAATTATCTCTGATACAAGGACGGCTATGTAGCTAGCTAAGAAGAATGGCTAAGATTATGTAGCTAGCTAACAGTAAACTAATCAAGTCGTACAGTTGAGTGAATAGCACTACAGTGATGCTAATCTGTGTGCGTTAGCTAGCGTTAGCTAGCTCCTGGGCGAATAGCAGTGAAGGCTACGTTAGGGCGACGAAATACGATAATTATGCAATTATCTCTGATACAAGGACGGCTATGTAGCTAGCTAAGAAGAATTGCTAAGATTAGACAAATCAACCGTTGTACTATAATGAAATGTAATGAAAAAGTTATACAACCTGCAGAGCGAAGTGCGAATGCGACCGCTCGCTCCAACCGGAACCGGAACCTACAAAGCATTACATGGGCTTGCTCCTACCTATCTCTCTGATTTTGTCCTGCCGTACATACCTAAAAGTACGCTACGGTCACAAGACGCAGGCCTCCTAATTGTCCCTAGAATTTCTAAGCAAACAGCTGGAGGCAGGGCTTTCTCCTATAGAGCTCCATTTTTATGGAACGGTCTGCCTACCCATGTCAGACGCAAACTCGGTCTCAACCTTTAAGTCTTTACTAATATATAATAATAATATAATAATATATATAAATAAGTCTTTACTGAAGACTCATCTCTTCAGTGGGTCATATAATTGAGTGTAGTCTGGCCCAGAAGTGGGAAGGTGAACAGAAAGGCTCTGGAGCAACGAACCACCCTTGCTGTCTCTGCCTGGCCGGTTCCCCTCTTTCCACTGGGATTCTCTGCCTCTAACCCTATTACAGGGGCTGAGTCACTGGCTTAATGGGGCTCTCTCATACCGTCCCTGGGAGGGGTGCATCACCTGAGTGGGTTGAGTCACTGACTCATGTGATCATCCTGTCTGGGTTGGCCCCCCTTGGGTTGTGCCGTGGCGGAGATCTTTATGGGCTATACTCAGCCTTGTCTCAGGATGGTAAATTGGTGGTTGAAGATATCCCTCTAGTGGTGTGGGGGCTGTGCTTTGGCAAAGTGGGTGGGGTTATATCCTTCCTGTTTGGCCCTGTCCGGGGGTGTCCTCGGATGGGGCCACAGTGTCTCCTGACCCCTCCTGTCTCAGCCTCCAGTATCAGCCTCCAGTATTTATGCTGCAGTAGTTTATGTGTCGGGGGCTAGGGTCAGTTTGTTATATCTGGAGTACTTCTCCTGTCCTATTCGGTGTCCTGTGTGAATTTAACTGTGCTCTCTCGAATTCTCCCTTTCTCTCTTTCTTTCTCTCTCTCGGAGGACCTGAGCCCAAGGACCATGCCTCAGGACGACCTGACACGATGACTCCTTGCTGTCCCCAGTCCACCTGGCCATGCTGCTGCTCCAGTTTCAACTGTTCTGCCTTATTATTATTGGACCATGCTGGTCATTTATGAACATTTGAACATCTTGGCCATGTTCTGTTATAATCTCCACCCGGCACAGCCAGAAGAGGACTGGCCACCCCACATAGCCTAGGTTTCTTCCTAGGTTTTGGCCTTTCTAGGGAGTTTTTCCTAGCCACCATGCTTCTACACCTGCATTGCTTGCTGTTTGGGGTTTTAGGCTGGGTTTCTGTACAGCACTTTGAGATATCAGCTGATGTACGAAGGGCTATATAAATCAATTTGATTTGATCTGATGGGTTACAGAGAGAACAACGCAATTATCACAACACATACTGTGGGTTGTAATATTTTTGGGGGACTTGGCTTACCCAGTGATTTGACCCACGCGCACTGTTTGATGATATCAGGCAAAATGTTCTAACTGATTTGAAAGAGCTCAGTTAGGAGTAATACATTTTGAGTAAAACATTCAGGTTAAAAGGACAGTATCAATTGACCAGTGTGTGTTTCTCCCCAGGTGTTGTGGTCGGAGCTGAAGGACCGCGAGCATGTTGTGGCCAATACACTGGACCAGGCACACACATTCCTGGCTGACCAGTCCATCGAGGGGCCGGGAGAACCATGCAAGGACCTACAGCCCAAAACAGGTGAGTCTCCTGTCACTGACTTGCCTGAATACGCACACTCCAAAGTCCAGTGACATCAACCGTCACTTAGTCTTACGTTATTATTTAATTGATCTCCTTTATAAAACCTACTATGTGCCATAACCTGCGTAACAGATGTCAGTATTGGTCAGTTTATATGTTGACCATTCCATTTAACCTGCATACATAGTGGCCCTCCAAAACCCAGTATTTTTATTTTATTTTCTACCTTTATTTTACTAGGCAAGTCAGTTAAGAACAAATTCTTATTTTCAATGACGGCCTAGGAACAGTGGGTTAACTGCCTGTTCAGGGGCAGAACGACAGATTTGTACTTTGTCAGCTTGGGGATTCGAACTTGCAACCTTTCGGTTACTAGTCGAACGCTCTAACCACTAGGCTACCCTGCCGCCCATCAGGGTGGGTGAGAATATCCTTGAAAAGCACCTCAGAAGATGCCCTATCCACTTGATGTTTATGTGGTGTGTGCTATGAGGCTCAGAATACACCCAAACACTAAATACGCACCAGAACTCATTAGTAATTCTGTATCTAAAGGCTGCTGGGCCTAAGAGGATGAAACAGTGAAGTCATCGTTGTGTCAGCACATTTCCTCTTTAACAGAATCGTGCTGTTAAATAATGTAGCAGGCCCCTGAGACAATCTGGGAGGGTGTGGCCAGAGCTCCGAGCAGGCAGAGATCTGGCCCTTCTGTGTGATCTTTGATGTAATTATCAAAGGGGCCTTTGGTCTAATCGGTGGTTAAGAACTGATCTAAGGGCTGTGACGGGTCGGATGATTTCTTTGCGTGGTATATCAGAGGGTAGGTGTAATCTGAAACCAGCCCTGCAATGACCTCGGAGACTTTCGAAAGGGGTGTTTGACTGTAAAGGGTATATCTGATCTCAATCTGATCTAAAACCTGTGATTGGATGCTTTCACAGGAGGGACAAGGGGCTTCACAGGGTAAAACTGAGACCAGTGCCAGCACGGACACCTCTGTCTACTCTAGTCTAACTGAACCCATTGGGTGAGAACACCTTAGTCTTCAGATCCTCTTCAACCCAATCAAATGCTCCCAGACTTTCCCTGGCCTTCTTATTTTCAAAACAGACAGCTCCCACGCTGGTCCTCTCTGGGGTGTGTGGCAGACTAACCCCACACTGGTCCTGTCTGTGTGGCATCTATGGCTGGCAGACGAACAGACGAACAGACAGACAGACCCTTGATGTGTGCTTGGCTGGCAGGCTAACAGACAGACAGACCATTGATGTGTGCTTGGCTGGCAGACTAACAGACTAACATACATACAGACCATTGATGTGTGCTTGGCTGGCAGACTAACAGACAGACAGACCATTGATGTGTGCTTGGCTGGCAGACTAACAGACTAACATACATACAGACCATTGATGTGTGCTTGGCTGGCAGACAAACAGACTAACAGACAGACAGACCCTTGATGTGTGCTTAGGGTGTTTATGATTTAGATTTCAGGTCTGCAGACAAGATGGTTGACTGTGGACATTGGTCATGCTCTTTTCTCTTTGGCTCATAAGTCTCTCCTCAAGTTTAAATGCTTGCTTTTATTGTAGAACCAACTTTCCCCTTTGAGGTTGTTAAAGTCTTTGTCCTTGCTTCTCTCTCTCTCTCTCTCTCTCTCTCTCTCTCTCTCTCTCTCCCTCTCTCTCTCTCTCCCTCCCTCTCTCTCTCCCTCCCTCTCTCTCTCTCTCCCTCCCTATCTCTCTCCCTACCCTTCTCACAGACCTGACTCCAGAGGAGAAGGTGCAGGGTGTGGCCAGGGCCATCAGGCAGCAGACAGCAGAGGTGCAGGAGCGTTGGGAGCGTCTGCAGGACCACGCTGGTGGATGGCAGAGTCAGGTAGAAAGGGCATTTGAGAGGCTACAAGAGCTCCAGAGCAACATGAACCAGCTGGACCTGCGGCTAGCCAGGGCAGAAGAGACCAAGGCTGGCTGGCAGCCTGTAGGAGACCTGCTCATAGACTCACTGCAGGAACACATAGAGAAGACCACGGTGAGGGGAGTCACTGGGGTGTTACTGATTTATTAAGGGGGAAAGAGAGAGAGGGGCGTTGTTTTTTTACATCCACTACAAAACATTTAGGGCCAACAAGTGTAGGTAGTGATTAACGTGTACATAAATCAGTGTCAAAAAAATGAATTACCTAGATCAACATCTAATCACCATTGGTACAGGTATCACCCCTGCACCATAACAGTATGTTATAGATACATCTGCCCACATCAAAACACTGACCTGTGGGTGTGCATCCTGTGTATGTTCCAGGCTTTCAAGGAAGAGATGGCCCCTCTGAGGCAGGATGTGAATGTGGTGAATGAGCTGTCTGGTGAACTAGCTCCTCTGGATGTGCAGCTGTCCTCCACCTCCTCCAGGCAACTGGATGACCTCAACATGCACTGGAAACTACTACAGGTGGGCTATGGGTGTCCCACCTAAAACCTTCCCCTTTTTACAGGTGGGCAACGGGTCTCATGCCTAAAACCATCTCCCTTTTATGTGTCATACTTAAGAGGTGTCACAGCTACAAACCTCCTCCTTTTTAGGAGTTTTCATACTTGGGAGTACGTGCCACTGCTAAATTACTAAAAGGTCAAATGTAAAACCTTCCTCCTTTTACGAGCTATCATATTCTTGACTTTTCTACTTTCTACTCTTTTTTTTCTCACCCACCTTATTCAGATCTCAACCTGTCTGTACGCTCATGTTTATTCTGTCAACGTCATATTAGCCCTCTTGCTGTCTTTGTAATCAAGTACTTCTGTCCATCTCTTTCCACCCGTTTGTGTCATTTTGTTGTTGCTTTCTCTCATTATTCCTGCCGTCTCTCTCTCTGTCAGCCTGCTGTACTTTAGCTCAGACACATAGAGGGGTGAGGAGAGGTGGCCTTCCCCTTGTCTACCTCTACAGGTTACTGAGTTCTATGTTGTGGACTTCTGTCACTATAGATAAATAACACTTTTTGTCACAGCGGACTAGTGTCCTGGTCCAGCCTGCTGATGGCCGGGATCAGAGCTTTACTCGTGCACCCCTCAGGCTCATTTGTCACTATCCTGTTTAGATTAAAGTGTGTGTGTGTGTGACAAAGAGAAAAAAAGAGACATCAAGAGAGAGATATTAGATTCCGTCCCTTCCCTTCTCTATGCCCCCCCCACCCCTGGTATTGCCATGCTGGAGTTGATGATGACCACTGAGATAGGACTCTTTTCCACTTTGGTCTGATCAAACAGAAGGGCAAACGGCAGAGCAGGACTCAGTCACCAGGCACCCCATAGAGATTCACTGCGGCTGGATGAAAGTGTGGAAGACACATTTTGTCTGCCTTCTGGTTCCCTGTGTAGAGACTGCCTTATATCCTCACTCTAGGGAGGATGACTGAGTCACTGCACACAGTAAGGACACTCAGCAATGCACACACATGCACGCACACACACACACTCAGCTGGACCGGTCAATATAGTGCTGGCGGGATGCAGGTGTGTCTTTGTGTGTGTCTAACTCTCTCCGCTTTCTGGTGTGCAGGTGGCCATTGAAGAGAGACTAAAGGTCCTTCAGGAAGCCCACAGAGACTTTGGCCCTTCCTCTCAGCACTTCCTATCCAGTGAGTAGCCAAATCAAAGTATATTAGTCACATACACACTTTTTAGCAGATTTTATTGCGGGTGTAGCAAAATGCTTGTGTTCCTAGTTCCAACAGTGCAGTAATATCTAACAATTCACAACAATACACACAAATCTAAAAGTAAAATAATGAAGAAATATCTAAATATTAAGATGAGCAATGTCAGAGTTGCATTGACTAGAATACAGTAGAATAGAATATAGTATATACAGATGAGATTAATAAAACAGTATGTAAACATTATTACTTGACTACTGTTCCATTATTAAAGTGTCCAGTGATTCAATGCTTATGTACAGTATAGGTAGCTTAGTGGTTAGAGCATTGGGCTAGTACCCGAAAGGTTGCTAGATCGACTCCCTGAACTGCAAAGTAAAAATGTGTTGTTCTTCCCCTGAACAAGGTAGTTAACCCACTGTTCTGAGGTTGTCATTGTAAACAAGAATGTGTTCTTCACTGACTTGCCCAGTTAAAGTTTGAAATAAAAAAATATGGGGCAGCAGCCTCTAAGGTGTATACTGCTGGCCCTTCTTTGGACACCGTGTTAACAACCCTCCAGGCAAGCTTCAATGTCATACAACTCTCCTTCCGTGGCCTCCAATTGCTCTTAAATACAAGTAAAACTAAATGCATGCTCTTCAACCGATCGCTACCTGCACCTACCCGCCTGTCCAACATCACTACTCTGGACGGCTCTGACTTAGAATACGTGGACAACTACAAATACTTAGGTGTCTGGTTAGACTGTAAACTCTCCTTCCAGACCCATATCAAACATCTCCAATCCAAAGTTAAATCTAGAATTGGCTTCCTATTTCACAAACAAAGCATCCTTCACTCATGCTGCCAAACGTACCCTTGTAAAACTGACCATCCTACCAATCCTCGACTTTGGCGATGTCATTTACAAAATAGCCTCCAATACCCTACTCAACAAATTGGATGCAGTCTATCACAGTGCAATCCGTTTTGTCACCAAAGCCCCATATACTACCCACCATTGTGACCTGTACGCTCTCGTTGGCTGGCCCTCGCTTCATACTCGTTGCCAAACCCACTGGCTCCATGTCATCTACAAGACCCTGCTAGGTAAAGTCCCCCCTTATCTCAGCTCGCTGGTCACCATAGCATCTCCCACCTGTTGCACACGCTCCAGCAGGAATATCTCTCTAGTCACCCCCAAAACCAATTCTTTCTTTGGCCGCCTCTCCTTCCAGTTCTCTGCTGCCAATGACTGGAACGAACGACAAAAATCTCTGAAACTGGAAACACTTATCTCCCTCACTAGCTTTAAGCGCCAACTGTCAGAGCAGCTCACAGATTACTGCACCTGTACATAGCCCACCTATAATTTAGCCCAAACAACTACCTCTTTCCCAACTGTATTTAATTAATTAATTTATTTTGCTCCTTTGCACCCCATTATTTTTATTTCTACTTTGCACATTCTTCCATTGCAAAACTACCATTCCAGTGTTTTACTTGCTATAATGTATTTACTTTGCCACCATGGCCTTTTTTGCCTTTACCTCCCTTCTCACCTCATTTGCTCACATTGTATATAGACTTGTTTATACTGTATTATTGACTGTATGTTTGTTTTACTCCATGTGTAACTCTGTGTCGTTGTATCTGTCGAACTGCTTTGCTTTATCTTGGCCAGGTCGCAATTGTAAATGAGAACTTGTTCTCAACTTGCCTACCTGGTTAAATAAAGGTGAAATAAAAAATAAATAAAAGGTGTAGGATTGAGTAAATGGGTGGTAGCTGACTTGTGATGGCTATTTAACAGTCTGATGGCCTTGAGATCAAAGCTGTTTTTCAGTCACTCGGTTCCAGCTTTGATGCACCTGTACTGACCTCGCGTTCCAATGACTTCCCTTGATGTTTATCGATTCAGCCTATGAATGTCTAGGAGGTAGCCTATCCATTATGTTTGGTTGTTGCTGTTGTACGTTTTGTCAGGGTTGCCCTCGTCCCTTGCCTCCTACACACACGCACCCACACACAAACACACACTCAAGCAGGTTGTTTTACAGGAGGCAAGGTTCTTCACTCTTGAATCATTCAAGGCTTAATTACAACTCTCCTCTGACTCACTTTCCTTTCAGACCAGTGGTCATTAACAAGGGAGGGAGGGAGGGAGGGATCATTAATGACAGAAAAAGTCACACACCTCCCCCTCATCATCTCCTTCCATCCCCATTTACTCCAAATTATACAGAAGTGTTAGAAGATGCCATTCTGGCTCCCCTTTCATCTCTCATAGACAGAATCTACCGTTCCTTCTCATAGTAACCGACAGAGAAGGTCGAAACTTTACAAGTTTCAACCCAACTTTAGCACATTTTTTTGAGTTTATGAAGTTTTAAAGTTCTTACTATTATCACACAATACCGCCAATCACTTTTTGACGTTAGATCGACAGCTACTAACCTCAATTTCAACTTCAAACCCGACTCTGACAGCTGTACCCTTGTTTATACCAGACCCTATTCCTTTATTTCATGGGCTACCAAAACACTGCAGTTGTAGACGTGGCAGACAGGCTGGAGTCCTGGTGAGATTGAGATGAAGAGAAAATCGACTGGCACTCCCCTCTGTTTTATTGGCAAATGTCCAGTCACTCGAGAATACGATGGATGAGCTTCGTTCCAGAGTCTCCTATCAGAGAGACTTGAAAAGCTGCATTATTATTGCCTGGATACCCAGACTCCTTGCTCCGACCAAATGCTACGCCACGCCCACAGACGACAGTTTGGATCTGAGTACATCCCCTTCACTGAATGCGAAAACATTAGGGGCTGTCTGATTGGTCCAGAAACGGATGGTTCAGGCCAGAGTCAGAACACACATGGGTAAAGTGGCAGCTATAAAATTCGCCATTTGCTATGATACTCTGATTGGTTAGACAATCCAATCGCTGATAACTTTTTGTACAACACCCCTAGTACCTCTCGTTACAACAAATTACTTAAATTATGACAGAATAATTTAGTGGTCAGGCTAGCAACACAAGGTGAAGGGGGACTGGTCTGCCCCTTCATAAACAACAACTGGTGCACCTCTTCCAGTGCGAAGGAAACTCAGACATAGAATGCCCCATGGTAAGCTGTAGACCTTTTTAATTAACAAGAGAGTTCTCATCCAAAATATCACAGCTGTCTACATCCCACCAGAAGCCAACAATACTTTATGGGGCCATAAACAAACAAAAGACCACACACCCAGGGGCATCTTTTAGGAGGAAACTTTAACTCGGGGAGACTTAAAAACGTTCTACCTCACTTCTACTAACATGTCGCTTGCACCATAAGGGGCGTCAAAATGCTATACCACTTTTATTCTACCCAAAACAACGCATAGAAGGCCCTCCATCGCCCTCCCTTCGACAAATCCGACCATGACTCTATCCTGCTGCTTCCCATTTAAAAAAAACGAAAGCTCAAACTGGAAGTGATCTGATGAAGCAGATGTGAGGCTACAAGACTGTTTTGCTAGTACAGACAGCGATCTGTTCCATGATTCATCCGATAGCATTAGGAGTTTACCATATCAGTCACAGGCTTCATCATGTAGTCTCCAGAGTGACCATACAAATTTAACCAAACCGAAAAACACAGATTATACAACAGTGTCTTGCATGAAAGCTCCTGTTGTTCCAGTTGACTGTGTGATCTCACTCTCCGTGGCCGATGTGAGTAAAACCTTTAAACAGGTTAAAAGGCCGCCGGGCCAGATGGAATACCAGAGTGCATTCTTAGAGTATGTGCAGACCAGCTGGAAAGTGTCTTCACGGACATTATGAATCTTTCCTTGTCCCAGTCTGTAATCCCAAGATGTTTCAAGCTGAAGACCATTGACCCTGTTCCCAAGAACTCAACCTGCCAAAATGGCTATATTCTCCTTGCACTGACATCTGTATTTATAAAGTGCTTTAAAAGGCTGGTCATGACAGTCATCAAAGCCATCATCCCAGACAGCCTGGACCTACTCCAATTTGCATACCGCCCCAACAGATCACGCAATCTCAATTGCACTTCGCACTGCTCTCTTTCACCTGGACAAGAGGGGAAATAACTGTGAGAATTCTGTTCATAGACTACACCTCAGTGTTCCACACCATAGTCCCCTCCAAGCTTATCACCAAGCTCAGGACCCTTGGACTTAACATCTTCCTCTGCAACTAGATCCTGAACATCCTGATGGGTCGGCCCCAGGTAGTGAGGATAGGCAACAACACCTCCGCCGCACTGACCCTCAACACGGGTGCCCCTCAGGGGTGTGTGCTTAGTCCCCTCCTGTACTGCTGTTGACCCACGACTGCATGGCCACGCACGACTCCAACACCATCAACAAGTTTGCTGACGACACAACGGCGATGAGACAGTCTACAGGGAGGAGATCAGAGCCTTGAAAGTGTGATGTCAGTACAACAGCTTTGTCAACATCAGTAGGACCAAGGAGCTGATTGTGCATGGGTCCTCAGATCCTCAAAAGCTTTAACAGCTTCACCATTAAGAGCATATTGACTGCCTGCATCACCACTTGGTATGGCAAATGCACTGCCCTCAACAGTAAATCATTACAGAGGGTGGTATAGACAGCCCAGTACATCACTAGGCTGAGCTCCCTGCCATCCAGGACCTCTATATCAGAGGAAGGTCCAAGAAATTGCCAAAGTCTTCAGCCACCCAAGCCATAGACATACTGTTCACTCTGCTACCTTCCAGCAATCAGTACCAGAGCATCGGCTCTTGGACCAACAGGCTCCAGGACAACTTCTACCGCCAAGCCACAAGACTGCTAAATAAACATAAGACTGCTAAATAGTTAATAAAATTGTTACCCAGACTATCTGCAATGACCCTATCTTGCACTGACTATGCACACTTGGAAGACTGTATATACACAATATATACACTCACTCACACACATTACACCGACACTCTCGCACAAACACACACAAATACACACACATACCGACAACACACATACACACCACACTTTCACAATCATCATATGCTGCTGCTACTCTGTTCTTTATTTTATTCTTATTATAATCTCTCCTGATTAGTGTTGGTATTCTGAACCTCTGTACTTCGATACTAGAACGTGAAAAAGTGCCCGGTACTAGATTTAGTTTTACTTTTGGTACTTCTGTCAAATGTGTCTCACGGATCAAGTCTGTCTATCAGCGCAGCCGATGTCCCCCTTTTTAACGTGAGTGCACCGTGCCTGCTCCGCTTAGCTTGCACTGGGAGTCTGGGCTGCAGCATTATGTTAGCTCTGTCATGCTGCACAGAAGTCAACACACTTGAATAATGCAACACACAATGTAAAAATGTTGAAACTGTTATTAATGACTGTTCGCTAACATTTTTTCTCTTTCCTTGCTAGCTTACAGCTGAAGGCAGCTAACATGCAAACCATAATGCTAAATATGCTGATTTCAAAGCTGATTGCCACCCAAACTTTATTCATCAACTTAATCGGTCTCTCTCTTACCTCGCTCCCAAAGATGTGTCTATTGCCTTAGCGAACTGACTGTGTGTGAATAGGGCTCCAACCATAGACTCCAAAGGGCCACCCCCTTCTTCCCACTGGAATGTCGTCATTACTGGTTAAAGATCAGTACAAATGGAAGGGAAAAAAGATTGGTTGTCATATGAAGCCCCTTGAAATCAGCCAAAACAAGCTCAATAACTCAATGCATGCACACACTCATATTGGATATGCATTCACCCTCACGTCTACTCCCGCACCTCCCCTCCGGCATTCAACGTCACCGTTATACTAACCACAGGTCCTGTGATCCATCATTATGCACACCTGGCATCATTCCTTACACGCACCAGCAATTCACCATGATACTCACCTGGACTCTATCGCCTTGCTGATTACCTCCCCTATATCTGTCCCTCCCTTTGGTTCTTTCCTCAGTCAGTATTGTTCCTGTGTTTAAGCGTACACATACTGATATAACGCTACTGTTATGTTATCTCAGTTCATGTTTCTTGTTTTATTAAATGTTTCACCTGCTTCTCGACTCTCAGCATCTCCGTTACAGAATACTGACTCAAACAATGGAAGCAGCAGGAAAACAGAATATCTCCAGATAGTCGACGAGCAGGGATACCTTCTAAGTCAACAACATGACCAGCTGGCACAACTGGGTACAGCTATGGAAGAGGTTCTTCGCAGTGTGCAACGTCTCGAACATACCCGGGAGGCGTTTTCGTTAACTAGCGGATGATACTCTACAACCAGTCGACCCAGCGAGTCAGCACAACAGCCCATTCAGCAACCCGCTCAGGTCAGCTACGCCTGTTTGTCCCGCCCTGATAAATATGAAGGCCACATCTAAATGCTGTGGCTTGCTACTTCAGTGCTCCCGCTACTTTACACACCAGATGGGAGCTCCCACCACCGACAGGTCCAAGGTTGCCACGGTTATTTTTCTGCTGACTGGGCGGGTGTTGAAATGGGCTGTGGCAGTCTGGCGGAGGAGCTAGATTCTTATGAGGGGTTCATGGCTCTGTTTAAATGTTTCTTCGATCATCCCCCTTGAGGGCAGAGAGGGGGTTTGAGACCATTCCAATTACGGCAGGGTGACCAGACTGCTGCCAAGTAGGCACTCACCTTCTGGACAATAGCAGCATCCAGAAGATGTCTGCACGAGGAGGTCCAGACATAACTGGCCTGTCGAAATGACAAGTTCTCCTTGGACGCACTCATTGCGATGACCATCCATCTGGATAACCTACTTCGGGAACGTCGGTACTCTCAATTCTTCTCTCCCTCTGTATCAGAGCCTGAACCCATGGTGGTAGGAGTCGCACGTCTCCCCACGGTGGAGCGACACAGACGGAGACAGCAGAGGCTCTGTCTGTATTGTGGTCAAGGGGGCCACCAGCTCTAGCGGTGTCCGGCACTTCCTAATCCAGGATCCTCAAGAGCAGAGAGACGGTCACTTGATCTTCCACCTCCTGGGGCAGGAGTGAGTATTCCATCTTCATCACTCTCTGCTAAACTCTTTTTGGTGTTCCACACTATTTGACTGTCCCTCATGTACTGTGTCTACAGCTTTAGTGGTACCATGGGGAACTTTCTTGACGAGACCCATGCCTCCGCTCTTAACATCTCATACTCGCTCTCCTCTCCTTTCCCGGTTCAAGCCCTAGATAGTCGGGCACTAGGATCCGGAACAATTACACACATCACCCAACCACTCACGCTCACCGTGGAGTCAATTGATCAGGAGAATATCCCCTTCTTCCCTTGGATTCAATGTCATAACCCCACCTGATCTCATGGTCGAGGATGAGAATCACAGACTGGTTACCCGAATGCTGAAGGACCTGCTTCCCCTTCCCCTGTGGTTCCACAACGGTTTTTGGGGTTTGGGATCCGGAGCTCCTGGCAGTGAAGTTGGCAGTAGAGGAGTGGAGGCACTGGCTGGAAGGCACCAAGGAACCATTTGTCATCCTCACTGACCATCGGAAACTGGAGTACATACGGAAATCGAGGAGGCTGAATCCTCGCCAAGCAAGGCGGGCCCTTTTCCTGACAAGGTCCGACTTCACGCTGGCATATCAGCCAGGTTCAAAGAACACCAAGGCCAATGTCTTGTACCGTCTCTATGATTCGGGAGAGGGTCCTGTCCAGAACGCATCTATAATCCCATCCTCTCGAGTCGTAGCCCATGTGGTCTGGGACATAGATCTGGACATCCACCAGGCTCTGGAGAGGGAGCCCGCACCCACCAACTGTCCTGCCGAGTGCATCTACGTTTCTATGCGGATAAGGGACGGGCTGCTGACCTGGGCACACACAGCTGTCGTCGCTGGACATCCAGGTTTTTCTCGCACTATCCAATCCATATCTGAGAAATACTGGTGGCCCACCTTGGCGCAAGATGTTACGTACATTCCTGTTCCATACGTGCCCAAACCAAATCCCCCTGGAACACTGCAGCAGGGAAAGCCCTTCCTGTGCCTTAGCGTTCTTGGTCCAATCTATCTATTGACTCTGTTACTGATCTTCCCCCCTCGGACGGTTTCACCACCATTTTGGTTGTTGTGGATACATTTTCAAAATCCTGTGGTTTAATTCCTCTTTCTGGTCTCCCTACTGTTCTCCGGGTCACTGAGGCACTATTCCAGCAGATCTTCCGGCATTATGTCCTTCCGGAGGACAGAGAGCCTTTATGGAGAAGCTCACGGGTCATGGTCAGCCTCACTTACGGCTACCGGCCTCAGTCCAACAGACAGGTAGAGAGGAGGAACCAGGAGCTGGGGAGGTTCCTGAGGAGTCACTGTCAGGCCCGGCAGGGAGAGTGGGCTCGATTCCTTCTCCCTCCATGGGCAGAATATGCCCAGAATTTGCTACGTCACTCCTCCACTGGGTTGACCCACTTCCAGTGTGTTCTGGGTTTTCAGCCAGCCCTGGCTCCATGGACCAAGACCAACACTCTTGCGGTTGATGAGTGATTCCGGCGTGCAGAAATGTGGAGCGACACTCACATGAGACTCCACTGTCAAAAGGAGCAGGCCACCGCATTGAGACCCCTGTGTTCCACCCTGGGGATCGTGTCTGGCTGTCTACCAGGCCTCCTCGCACTCTGCCCGCCCTGCAAGAAACTGAGCAGCGGGTTTGTAGGATGTTCAAGGTTCTCCGGAGGATCAACAAAGTGACGTATAGATTACAGGTTCCGAGTGACAAATGTAGCTCACCTTCATTTAAAATCTCACTTCTCAGGCTGGTGGTTCCTGGTCCCCTAGCTAATGCTTTCCCCCATGACACCCCTCCACCCCCCTGGATATTGAGGGGAGTCCGGACTATGCCATCAGATCCCTACTGGATGCTCGACGTTGTGAGGGTCGGCTCCAGTATCTGGTGGACTGGGAGGGGTATGGCCAAGAGGAGCAGTGTTGGGTTCCGGTAGAGGACATTCTGGATCCCAACATCATCTGTGAATTCCACCTTCGCCGCCCGCTCCTCGTCCTCGGGGTTGTCCCTCTGGTCGGCGTCGTCCTGCGGCCAGAGGGGGGGGTACTGCATTCGACATCGCTGGTATACTAACCAGCAGTCCTGGGATTCATCATTACGCACACCTGCCCGTCATCATGATACTCATCTGGACTTCATCACCTTCCTGATTACCTCCCCTATACAGTACATATGAGATGAGTATGTAGGATATGTAGACATTTTTAAAGTGGCGTTATTTAAAGTGACTAGTGATATCTTTACTAATTCCGTTTATTGAATATATTAAAGTGTATATATATTGAAGAGTTTTGAGTCTGTATGTTGGCAGCAGCCACTCTATGTTAGTGATGGCTGGTTAATTTTGGATCTACCCATCCTGGATCCGGGATAATTGAAATCACAAGTGAAATATATTCAAACACAGTTTAGCCTTTTGTTAATCACCCTGTAATCTCAGATTTAGAAAAGATGATTTTACAGCCAAAGCAAGACAAGCATTTGTGTAAGTTTATCGATAGCCTAGCATAGCATAGCATTATGCCTAGCCAGCAGTATGCAATCTGGTCTCGAAAACCAGAAAAACAAACAAATTAAATCGTTTGCCTTTGATGAGCTTCGGATGTTTTCACTCACGAGACTCCCAGTTAGATTGCAAATATTCCTTTTTTACAGAAAAATTATTTTTGTAGCCAAAAATAACTCTGTTAGTTCTTCACATTTGGGCGAGAAAACGACAAAGCCAAAAAATATTCAAAATTAGCTCCATAATATCGACAGAAACATGGCAAACGTTGTTTAAAATCAACCCTCAAGGTGTTTTTCAAATATGTATTCGATAATATATCAACCGGGACAGAGCTTTTTTCAGTAAGACCGGGTGGAAAAATGGCTACCTCTGTCTTTTGCGCGAGAAATACACAAAGAGCCATCAGGTGGACACTGACGCAATGTTGTTGTACACGCTCATTTTTCAAAATAAAAGCCTGAAACTATGTCTTGTAATACTAGACACATTAAGGAAGCCATAGAAAAAGGAATCTCGTTGATATCCCATTCACTGCTCAATAGGGAAGCATAGGAAGGGACTCTTATTTAGAAACCGCTGCGTTCCTGATTGGATTTTTCTCATTCTTTTGCCTGCAATATCAGTTATGTTATACTCACAAACAATATCGTTACAGTTTTGAACATTTTAGAGTTTTTGCTATCCTAAGCTGTCAATTATATGCATATTCTATTTTCTGGTCCTGAAAAATTGCCCGTTTACTTTGGGAACGTTATCCCCCCCCAAAACAATGTCCCCTAGATTCAACAGGTTAACAGTCTGATGGCCTTGAGATAGAAGCTGTTTTTCAGTCTCTCAGACCCAGCTTTGATGCACCTGTGCTGACCTCGCCTTCTGGATGATAGTGGGTTGAACAGGCAGTGGCTCAGGTGGTTGTTGTCCTTGATGATCTTTATGGCTTCCTGTTACATTGTGCGCTGTAGGTGTCCTGGAGGGCAGGTAGTTTGCCCCCGGTGATGCGCTGTGCAGACCGCACTACTCTCTGGAGAGCCATGCTGTAGATGCCATACCAGGCGGTGATACAGCCCGACAGGATGCTCTCGATTGTGCATCTGTAAACGTTTGTGTTTTAGGTGACAAGCCACATTTCTTCAGCCTCCTGAGGTTGAAGAGGCACTGTTCGCCTTCTTCACCACACTGTCTGTGTGGGTGGACCATTTCAGTTTGTCCGTGATGTGTACGGCAAGGAACTTAAAACTTTCCAACTTCTCCACTACTGTCCCGTTGATGTTGATGGGGGGATGCTCCCTCTGCTGTTTCCTGAAGTCCACAATCATCTCCTTTGTTTTGTTGACGTTGAGTGACAGGTTATTTTCCTGACACCACACTCCGAGGGCCCTCACCTCCTCCCTGTAGGCTGTCTCGTCGTTGGTGGTAATCAAGCCTACCTCTATAGTGTCATCTGCAAACTTGATGATTGAGAACGCACCCTTGTGGGGCCCTAGTGTTGAGGATCAGCGTGGTGGAGATGTTGTTTCCTACCCTCACCACCCGGGGGCGGCCAGTCAGAAAGTCCAGGACCCAGTTGCACAGGGTGGGGTCGAGACCCAGGGTTCCGAGCAACACGAATGAACAGCTGTTCATTGCTGTAGTCAATGAACAGCATTCTTACATAGGTATCCCTCTTGTCCAGATGGGATAGGGCAGTGTGCAGTGTGATGGTGATTGTCGTCTGTGGACCTGTTGGGGCGGTTAAGCAAATTGGAGTGGGTCTAGGGTATCAGGTAAGGTGGAGGTGATATGATTCTTGACTCGTCTCTCAAAGCACTTCATGATGGTTGTGTTTTGGCTTTGAAGTTCAGCAAATTCATCCACTTTCCTTCTCTCAGTTTTGTTCTGCCCTTTATCTGTGTTGTCTAACAATAACATGCCGTTAGAACACATTAACCGGTTATTTAGATGACGCAGTACATTTTTACAAGATACGGCCGTCTTAACTTACTTCCACTGACCAAAAGTTATACCCATCATTTTTTCAATTTCATGCATAGTGGGAATCGCATTTGTACAACAAGCCAATTACATTATGGAACCATTAGCGGATATTTGCAGAAGCGTGCGGCTGTGAAAGACTAAAAAGCATGCGTGCGGCTCGAAAGGTTTGTGCTGCAAATATTGCATGTTTTTATATTCACGTGGTGTATCTTCCTCCTTTTTCTCAACAGCCTCTGTGCAGCTCCCGTGGCAGAGGGCGCTCTCTCAGAATAAGGTTCCGTACTACATCAAGTGAGTAACACTTTCTGAAAATATGCTGCTTTTGCATGCTATAAGAATCATTTGTCTTTATGCTTATTTTATGGTAACTCATTTGACTTGTGAGTGCGTGATTCTATTAATGCTCTGAAGTTTCCTTTAAAGATCGAATCCTCATTTGGGGAAACAGCGCCACTGTTCGCCCCCAGCACCTTTGTTATAGTTTTTGTTTTGTTTATGAGAGGAGAAACAGGGGAGAGGAGCGTCCCAAACGGACGGGGCAGTTTCACCAATTAAGTATTAAACTTTAAGGGTTGGATTCAATTCTTGAATGTTTCCACAAGCATAATATTGAATTTGAAGTGATTCGCAGTGCAATGTCAATTGTTGCTCATTCATTTTGCCGGGGGGGTCTTTCCGATTTGCATAATACCTGTGATAATGACAAAGTATTCATGGACCCTTTTGCAGTCGGTCTGTAGCAGCAGTATCACAGCTTAAGATAGGTGCGCATTGTAATACATTCACAGACAGGCTTAGCAGCATGGTCGATTAAAAAAGTAGAGAGGGAGGGAGAGGCTTGTGCTGATAGCCACTCAGGATGGCTTTCAGACCGACACATGCAGAGAAAGAGACAGAGACAGGTGGACACAGAAAGTGGATAGAGATATGAGGGCTACTGAGAGATAAGTAAACTGAGAGAGAAGGATATGAGTAGAAAGAGAAAAATAGTGATTAATAGGAAATGACAGTCGGAGAGAGATGGAGTGAGGATGAAAGAGGGAGAGGGGGTGATAAGGAGGTAGAGGTACAGAGACAGGTTGTGAGAGATACTGAGTGAGACAGGGAGGCATCCCTGTGAACACCTGCAATTTGTTTAGCCCTGGAGCTTTGCACTGGAAAGCATCAGAGATGAAAGCAGCAAGTGGCTGGGAAGAGAGGACGGACTTAGAACTCTGGAATCAACAACAGCTCTCTGTGATCACAGGTGTTGGCCCTCAAGCGGCCGACTACTGAACCTTTGCCCCCCCCACACACACACACAAACACACTTTTTACCATATGTACCATTCTTGACTCTGTATTACATAGCACAACAACTTCACCACGGGTTTAGCTGAGCCCCACTCATATTCATCCTGAGTGACCCTATAAGATGGGGAGAAAGGGCGAGAAATCAGCCTATTGACAGCCTTCCTCAAATCCAAAACGCTGTAAGGTTTTCACCTCATTCAAATGAATGCCACCACCGGGAGCTGCAACACTCAGTTATTGCCATCTGTGATTAAACATCTGTCAAATATCTTCTGAGTGAATTCAAAACTCTGCCACAGCCTTCACAGGGCTAATTGTAAGGTCACTTACAGGCTTTGGCACATTAATTTGGCTCTTGCCCCCCACCTCTCTCATCCCACTTCTCGTCGGCCTGATTGCACAATGACCGCTGTTTAAACCACGCCGTAACCCCGTCCCTCCCCTCCACGGGAGAAGCGACAAACTAGCAAATCAAACGGTTACACACGGACACCTCAACACACTCTGTCATCCTAGTTGACCCCCAGCTGACCTCTGGCATTTCAGTGGGCTCAGACGTCCAGAACACTGTCAGGGTATAATAGTGGACTGCCGCTGTCTTCTGTCCACATAAGAGCTATCTTAAGGTTCACATTACACTCTACGGGACATGTGTGGCATGGGTTTGCATTTTTCTAAATGCAAAGGAGAAGAGGAGAGAAAAAATATATAACATTTTTAGGGTAGGAGTAGAGGAAAAATGTATTTGGAATATGTCAATTCGAGAATGCAGGTACTTCTGGTTGGAGATAAGTCTACCACAAGGACTGTCACAGAAGATGCAGGAAAAGTGTTAGATACACTTGTTAGATATATTTGCAGTTTTAGTTGTGTTTCAGATTATTTTGTGGGCAATAGAATTCAATGGTAAATCATAAGTGTCATTTTGGAGTCCCTTTTATTGTAAGTAAGATTATAATATTTTTCTGAACACTTCTGCATGACTCTGGATGCCACCATGGTTACAGATAATCCTGAATGAATTGTGAATAATGAATCAGAAAGTTAAAGGAGGCACAAAGATCATACTCCCAAGACATGCTAACCTCTCATCAATACCAATAACAGGGGAGGTTAGCATGTTTTGGGGGGGTATGACATTTATGCATCCTTCATCTTCTCTCTTGTCTGTGATGTGGATGAAGTAGCCAAGCTAAACAGGAAATTCCAAGGGAAGTAGTCATTATGCAGAGGATTCTAAACACTGTAATTATGCACCCAGTATCCGAGGCAACCTGGAGCCAGGAAGAAGCAGAATAGCAGACTCACCTCTGTCATTCTATTCACACTACTCTGCTGCAGCTTGGCCACACACTCTTGTAAACAACACTTTCCTGTAGCTTTTTGGTTACATAAATGTAGAGTTTCCTAGGTTTCAGGTAGTATTCCATCCCAGAGACCCGTTGTAATGATGTTCACTCTTCACACAGATATGTCATTTAAGGATGTTTTCGGGGGAAATGTGCTGCTATCTATATCACTCACTCATTCACTCCCTGCTGAGGAAAGATTCAGTAATAATAGTATGTATTAGTATCCCCGATTAGCTGCTGCCAAGGCAGCGGCTACTCATCCTGGGGTCCAAACAGGAATCAAAACACAACAAATAAAATACACAATATACATACCACTACATTTACATTACAATTTAGCAGATGCTCCCATCCAGAGCGACCCACAGCCAGTACATTAATCTCAAGATAGCCAAGTGAGACAACCACATATCACAGTCGTATACCAACCACGTGTCACATATCAGGACATACTGCAATGCAAAAATGAAATAGAAACAAATGTCTGTGTCTCTCTTCTCAGTCCCGTAGTTCCGTAATGTGTTCATGAATATGGTTGTATTGCTAGTTTGAGTTACCTAGGGTTGCAGAGAGTTCCATGTAGCCATGGCTCTATTTAATACTGTGTGTTTCCCAGCCTCTGTTCTGGACTTGGACTTGGGTATTCAAGTAAAATTAAATAAAATGTTATTAGTCCCCTAACCAACAATGCAGTTAAAGAAAATACAGATAAGAATAAGAGATAAAAGTAACAAGTAATTAAAGAGCAGCAGTGAAATAACAGTAGCGAGACTATAAAGGGGGGTACCGATACAGAGTCTGCAAATAGTCTGGGTAGCCACTTGACTAGATGTTCAGGAGTCTTATGGCTTGGGGGTAGAAGCTGTTTAGAAGCCTCTTGGACCTAGACTTAGCGCTCCGGCACCGCTTGCCGTGTGGTAGCAGAGAGAACAATCTATGACTAGGGCCTTCCTCTGACACCGCCTGGTATAGAGGTCCTCGATAGCAGGACGCTTGGCCCGGTGATGTACTGAGGACCCATGTCAAGTCTTTTCAGTTTCCTGAGGGGGAATAGATTTTGTCGTGCCCTCTTCACGACTGGCTTGGTGTGCTTGGACCATGTTAGTTTGTTGGTGATGTGGACACCAAGGAACTTGAAGCTCTCAACCGACTCCACTTCAGCCACTTCAGGTGTGCTCGGTCCTCCTTTTCTTGTAGTCCACAATCATCTTGTTACCTACCCTTACCACCTGGGGTTGGCCCGATTGCAGTTTCAGGTTGCAGATTGAAGTTGCAGATAGAGGTGTTTAGTCCCAGGTTACTTAGCTTATTGATGAGCTTTGAGGGCACAATAGTCTTGAACGCTGAGCTGTAGTCAATGAATAGCATTCTCACATAGGTGTTCTTTTTGTCCAGTTGGGAAAGGGCAGTGTGGAGTGCAATGGATATTGCATTATCTGTGGATCTTTTGGGGCAGTATACAAATTGGAGTGTGTCTATGGTTTTTTGGGATGATGGTGTTGATGTGAGCTATGACCAGTCTTTCAAGGCACTTCAGGGCTACAGACGTGAGTGCTATGGGTCGGTAGATTTTTAGGCAGGTTACCTTAGTGTTCTTGGACACAGGGACTATGGTGGTCTGCTTAAAACATGTTGGTATTACAGACTCGGACATGGAGAAGTTGAAAATGTCAGAAAAGGCACTTGCCAGTTGGTCAGCGCATGCTCGCAGTACATGTCCAGGTAATCCATCTGGCCCTGTGGCCTTGTGAATATTGACCTGTTTAAAGGTCTTACTCACATCGGCTGCGGAGAGCGTGATCACACTGAGCGTGATCACAGCTCTCAACTGTGCTTCCCTTTATAGTCTGGTTTGCAAGTCCTGCCACATCCAACGAGCGTCAGAGCCGGTGTATTACAAATCGATTTTCGTCCTGTATTGATACTTTGCCTGTTCGACGGTTCGTCAGAAGGCATAGCGAGATTTCCTATAAGCTTCTGGGTTAGAGTCCAGCTCCTTGAAAGTGGTAGCTCTAGCCTTTTGGCAGCTCTAGCCTGCTATCTGTAATCCATGGCTTCTGATTGAGGTATGTACGCATGGTCACTGTTGGGACGACATCTTCGATGCACTTATTGATGAAGCCAACAACTGATGTGGAGTTCTCCTCAATGCCATCGGAGGAATCCCGGAAAATATTCCGTTCTGTGCGAGCAAAACAATCCTGTGGCTTCGCATCTGCTTCATCTGACCACTGTTTTTATTGATCTAGACAATGGTGCTTCCTGCTTTAATTTTTGCTTGAAAACAGGAATCAGGAAAATAGAAAAATGGTCAGACTTGCCAAATGGTCAGACTTGCCAAATGGAGGGCGAGGGAGAGCTTTGTATGTGTCTCTGTGTGTGGAGTATAGGTGGTCCAGAGTACTTTTTCCTCTGGTTGCACATTTAACATGCTGATAGAAATTTGGTAAAACAGATTTAAGTTTCCCTGCATTAACGTCCCCGGCTACTAGGAGTGCCGCCTCTTGGTGAGCTCTTTATTTTTTGCTTATGGCGGAATACTCTCTCGGTATGTACTGTGGTCTACAGCTTATCATGAGAAACTCTAATACAGGTCAGCAATAGCTCGGTACTTCCTTAGATATCGTGCACCAGCTGCTGTTTATAAAAATACATAGACTGCCGCCCCTTGTCTTTACCAGACGCTGCTCTTCTATCCTGGTCTATTTTATTGTCCAAAGATTGCACTTTCGCTAGCAGAATGGAGGGGAGTGGGGGTTTATTTGATTACCTGCGAATTCTCAGAAGGCAGTCGAACCTTCGGCCCCTCTTTTCCCGCCTCAGAAGGCAGCCGTATCAGAAGGCAGCGAATCCTTCGCGTCGAAAGGAAAAAGTGGATTCGGCTAGTCCGTGGTGAGTAATCACAGTCCTGATGTCTAGAAGTTATTTTCGGTCATAAGAGATGGTAGCGGCAACATTATGTACAAAATAAGTAAAATAATAAGTTAGAAACACAGCAAATAAGCGAGCAAAATAACATAATTGGCTGTGGGCACATAAAACATCTGCCATTTTCTCCTCTGGTTGCAGGTCTTGTTGGACACCGATGAGACAGTTCGGTACCTTCAACACATCAACACTGAGTTCCTGTCTGAGCTCATTACCCAAAGCTGTTATATCTTGCATGTTGGCACCAGATATTACACAACAGTTACATTCCAATAGGCATTACAAGTAGAATATAATTGACTCGGAAACATTGGTGCACACATGGAAAAGACTAAATCTCTAACCGAGTTTGATAATGAATGTTGCATTCTATATGGCACTTCCAAGCCCCTTTGGTCGATTCAGGCAGTAGCTTCAGAACAGCCAACCTTAACTGCTTATTTAAGAAGATGCATCTCTGTGTTGTTCTTCAAATCCGAGAGATTCTTGAATTGTCACTAGTTACCACCATGTCAAAATTGCCTATATCATAAAAATGATAATATGTAATATTATTTTAAGGTTAGGTATAAGGTTATCAGTGTGGCTAAGGTGAGGGTTAAGTTTAAAATCAGATTTTATGAAGATGCATTTTAGAAATTGTTGGGGTTTAGCCATAATTATGACTTTGTTGCTGGGGTAACTAGTGACTACCGATTCCAAAACGCTGTCCTTGGTACCAAACCATCTCTTTCACATTCTGGGACCTGAACATCTGTGTGATCCTTGTATTCTTCAAGCTTTAACATGTGTACATACGTCACAGCTTTGTCCTTGTTAAGGTTACTGCAGGTAATCTTAAACTTGGGAGTTTCTGAGGATAAATGGAGACGGATGGCAAAGGGAGAGGGTAGGGATGATTGAGGAAAGTTAGAACCTGACAACTCTTGTCGGTTAATTCCATGACGACAGTCCTGAAATTTCCAATCCAGATCCAGAGGAGGTAGTAGGCAGCTAGGGTAGCCCATTTGTTGATTGAGACAGTGTCCTTCGTTCTGTGTTTGTCACTCCGCTGCTTTGGTCTGAATACATCGTGGCAAGACACGGGCGGGTTGCCAGATCAGTCAACTCCCCGTGTTTCATCTTTGGGGCTAAGGCTGGCTTCTCTTTGATGTGACTCCTTGACACTTATTGGAATTGCAACATTTATTGTAATTACTCCGACTGCTGTTGACATGAGTTTTGTTGTGTGCGTGCATGTGCTCGTGTGCATGCATGTGTGTGTGTACATGTTAATGCCACAACCGGGGCTAAATGCTCAAACTGTCCATTTCTGACTGCTTGGTGTCCAAATTCTCACTGGGACACAATAATATCCAATCGACCGTGATTGAATCAGGCCCTGACTAGTGTAGGACAGCTAAAAAAAGACACTGAGTGGTGCTCCAGTGATATTTGCAATGCAAGATGTGTGTGTGTGTGGAGGAAGGTGTGAAAGTGTCAGCCATTTCAGAGCATGATGAATAGGGATGAACACCTGCTGACGGCTTCTGTAGACAGTCTCCCCTGTGTTCTACTGTCAGCACTTCACTAGCTACCCTGTCTTTTCTCACTCTCTCTCTCTCACTCTCGCTCTCTCTCTGTCTCTCTCTCTGTGGAGACAGTCTCATCCACAACAACCTAATCACAGAGACACTGGCGTTCACAACAGAATAGACATCTAATTTTAAACCCACGACTTTTTAAAACGTTAAATCATTACAGTCCCTTGATACCAGTGTGGGTACAGGCAGGTTTTTTTTCCGAAGCGGAATACCTCCAATTTTTATCAGTTCTCTGATGACATGAAGCAGTGCAGCAGACAGACTGACACAAACCCCACTCCTGCTTATCAATGTTGTCGTCTGGAGTACTAGACTCAACACGACTCTCTCTCCTTGATCAGATCTGTTTTTTTTGTTTGCGTTTTTAGTTCAAATGTTGTTTATTTTTGTTGATTTACCATACCATATTGAGAGGGGGCATGCGGAGATGAGAGGGGTGTGTGAGAGGGGTGTGATTGTTTGTGTCTCCTTGTGCATCAATCTGAAGGCGTCCTGGATAATTTGTATGCTTTGGTAATCACAATCAAATCCGCGTTTCTGATTTGTGTACATGGGCCTCTATCTTTAAGCCGATAAGACAACAGGTAGAGAAGGCAGTCTAGACAGTGATTGCACAGAGCAATTTATGTCTGTGTGTGTGTGTGTGTGTGTGTGTGTGTGTGTGTGTGTGTGTGTGTGTGTGTGTGTGTGTGTGTGTGTGTGTGTGTGTGTGTGTGTGTGTGTGTGTGACAAAAGCCTTATCGTTATCCCCTGTTGTTTTCCAGCCACCAGACTCAGAGTACCTGCTGGGACCATCCAAAGATGACAGAGCTCTACCAATCGCTTGGTATGGAACACATACACAACCAGACATGCATGCGCACACACAGACTCTACTCCACTCAAAAACGTTCAATCCAAGATAGCGTAGCAGTCGGACGTGGGTTTGTCTTGTCCAGTCTAATTTTTTTCGTATATATTTTAATCTTAATATATCAACCTACGATCTAAATATACTTTCCTGCCACCTGCCTCACCCAATGTGGTACGGATCTGCTATTTTTATACGTTATCACTGGAACCTCCATCAGAAGCTAGCCAGCTAACTAGCTAATCGCTAGTAGTCACTGTTAGCCACGGCTAACGGTCTTCCCCTTTAGATCGGACACCAGTCAGCTTTAGCTTCAATACCTGCCAGTCTGCACTGCGCGATATCAACCCAGAGAATATTGGACAGCTTTTCTCCACCACATCACCAAATTCCTGCCGCAAGATCTGGGCCATTACACCGGATCATCGCAGCAAGCTAGCTGCAACAGAGTGGCTACCACTGACTAACGCCTCTGTCCCAAAGCAAGCACCAGGTAGTCTTGAGCAAGCCTCAAGCTAGACCCATCTCTCGGCTAGCTAATTTGTGGGCTACAATACCTCTTTTGCCAAAGGGCCTGGACCCTTTATTGCCGACACGGAGCCCCGCCGAACCATCACGACTGGTCTGTCGACGTAATCGTCCGATATGGTTTCAACAGGTCTTTCCGTTGCGATGTCACCAAAGACCCATCTGCTAGCCCCGGCCCGCTAGCTTTCTGAACACCGTGCCTCCTGCTCGCCTAGCATAGTAGCGACTACCGAACAGCTTCCGGACTCACCAATTGCTGTTTATTGGACCATATGATCACCCGGCTCCACATGCCTCTCGCTAATGTCAATATGCCTTGTCTTCTGCTGTTTCGGTCAGTTATTGTTTTCTTTCACTGTAGACCCACTAGACCAGCTCAACATGCCTGAGATAGCTATTTTGTTACACACGGGGAGACATTCACCTGGCTTAGGTGGTGTCTCCAGAGATGCAAGCTCTCTCATCGTTACTCATTGCCGAGGTTTACCATCACTGTACTCACTTCCTACCATACTCTTGTCTCTACATTATGCACTGAATCTATTCTACCACGCCCATCTGCCCATTTTATTCTCTGTTCCCAACACACTAGGCGACCAGTTCTTATAGCCTTTAGCCGTACCCTTTCCTATTCCTCCTCTGTTCCCCTGGTGATGTAGAGGTTAACCCAGGTCCTGTAGTCTCCAGCATCACACCTATTCCCCAGGCGCTCTCATTTGTTGACTTCTGTAGCCGTAAAAGCCTTGGTTTCATGCATGTTAACATCAGAAGCCTCCACCCTAAATTTGTTTTATTCACTGCTTTAGCACGCTCCGCCAATCCTTATGTCCTTGCCATGTCTGAATCCTAGCTTAGGAAGGCCACCAAAAATTCAGAGATTTCTATGCCCAAATACAACATGTTCCATCAAGATAGAACTGCCAAAGAGGTCAGAGTTGCAATCTACTGCAGATATAGCCTGCAGAGTTCTGTCATACTATTCAGGTCTGTGCCAAAAACAGTTCGAGCTTCTACTTTTAAAAATCCACCTTTCCAGAAATGTCTCTCACTTTTGCCGCTTGTTATATATAGACCCCCCCACCCCCTTCAGCTCCCAACTGTGCCCTGGACACCATACGTGAATTGATTGCCCCCCATCCATCTTCAGAGTTCGTACTGTTAGGTGTTCTAAACTGGGATATGTTTAGCACCCCGGCCGTCCTACAATCTAAGCAAGATTCCCTCAATCTCACACAAATGATCAAGAAAACTGTTAAGGTTTTCTTGCGGTGAAAGAGAGTCGGACCAAATTGCAGCGTGGTATTCTTGATGCATGTTTAATGACGATGAAAAAAACAAACAATACAAAAACAACAAACGTACCGCGAAAACCTATACAGCCTATCTGGTGCGAACAAACACAGAGACAGGAACAATCACCCACGAAACACTCAAAGAATATGGCTGCCTAAATATGGTTCCCAATCAGAGACAACGATAAACACCTGCCTCTGATTGAGAACCACTCCAGACAGCCATAGAGTATGCTAGACCCCACTAAGCCACAATCCCGATACCTACGAAAAACCCCAAGACAAAACACAACACATAAAAAACCCATGTCACACCCTGGCCTGACCAAATAATAAAGAAAACACAAAATAGTAAGACCAGGGCGTGACAAAAACTACCAGGTACAACCCTGAAACTGTAAACATGGGCACCCTCATAGATATCATCCTGACCAACTTGCCCACTAAATACACCTCTGCTGTCTTCAACCAGGATCTCAGCCATCAATGCCTCATTGCCTGCTTCCGTAATGGGCCTGCGGTCAAATGACCACCCCTCAAACGCTTCCAAAAACACTTCAGCAAATAGGCCTTTCTAATCGACCTGGCCCCTGTATCCTGGAAGGATATTGACCTCATCCCGTCAGAAGAGGATGCCTGGTTGTTCTTTAAAAGTGTATCCTTAACAATCTTAAATAAGCATACCCCATTCAAAAAATGTTGAACAAAGAACAGATACAGCCCTTGGTTCACTCCAGACCTGACTGCCCTTGACCAGCACAAAAACATCCTGTGGCGTACTGCGTTAGCATCGAATATCCCCCGCATGCAACTTATGCAACTTTTCAGGGAAGTCAGAAACCAATATACATAGTCAGTTAGGAAAGCTAAGGCGAGCTTTTTCAAACAGAAATTTGCATCCTGTAGCTGTAACTCCAAAATGTTTTGGGATACTGTAAAGTCCATGGAGAACAAGAGACCTTCCTCCCAGCTGCCCACTGCACTGAGGCTAGGTGACACAATCACCACCGATAAATCTACGATAATTGAGAATTTCAATTTTTTAAATGTATTTATTTTTTATTTCACATTTATTTAACCAGGTAGGCTAGTTGAGAACAAATTCTCATTTGCAACTGCGACCTGGCCAAGATAAAGCATAGCAGTGTGAGCAGACAACACAGAGTTACACATGGAGTAAACAATTAACAAGTCAATAACACAATAGGAAGAAAAAAAGGGGAGTCTATATACATTGTGTGCAAAAGGCATGAGGTAGGCGAATAATTACAATTTTGCAGATTAACACTGGAGTGATAAATGATCAGATGAACATGTACAGGTAGAGATATTGGTGTGCAAAAGAGCAGAAAAGTAAATAAATAAAAACAGTATGGGGATGAGGTAGGTAAAAATGGGTGGGCTATTTGCCGATAGACTATGTACAGCTGCAGCGATCGGTTAGCTGCTCAGATATCAGATGTTTGAAGTTGGTGAGGGAGATAAAAGTCTCCAACTTCAGCGATTTTTGCAATTCGTGGGTGCTGGTGCGTTCACGATTGCTTCCACCTTGCTGTTGGTTGGGTGCAGGCCTTGTGCATCAATCTTGTTTCCGAGATACTCCACTGAGTCCTGAGATCCCTAAAGATTGGAAAGCTGCCACGGTCATCCCCCTCTTCAAATGGGGAGACACTCTAGACCCAAACTGTTACATACATATATCCATCCTGCCCTGCCCTGCCTTTCTAAAGTCTTCGAAAGCCAAGATAACGAACAGATCATCGACTGTTTGGAATCCCAACATACCTTCTCCACTATGCAATCTAGATTCCGAGCTGGTCATGGGTGCACCTCAGCCACGCTCAAGGTCCTAAAGGATACCATAACCGCCATAGATAAAAGACATTACTGTGTAGCCATTTTCATTGATCTGACCAGAGAAGAGAAATATTGTAAAAAAAAAATCGTAACACGGTGTGTACATTATTACAAATGAGTGCAGTGAATGAAGTAATTGCAGAAACTGCTGAAGTGAAGAATTAGATGAAAATTAAGGAATACAAGGAATAAGGAAACTGAACAATTAACTGTGAAAATGGCAACCATTGGTCGAGTACCAGAGTTTGAGGCTACAAAAGAGGATTTTGATTCCTATTTGGAGCGTTTTGAGCATTGGCTGGCTGCAAATGAAATCAAAGATGGAAAGAAAGCAGAAGTATTTCTCAGTGTTTTGGGTCCAATTGAGTATGGATTGCTGAAAGGTCTCATTGAACCAATGAAAGCAGTGGAGTTGAACTATGCAGAACTGACTGAAACTCTTTCAAGGTATTTCAAGCCTAAGCCAATTCTCATTGCAGAACGTTTCAGATTTGACCAACGTCACCAGAGTCAAGGGGAAACCGTGGCTGACTACATCCTTGCTTTGAAAAGGCTGGCAAGTACATGTGAGTTTGCACGATTTCTTGATGATGCTCTCCGAGACAAGTTTGCATGTGGTCTCACAGGTGAAGCATATCACAGAAGGCTCCTGTCAGAGAAGGACCTGACCTTTAAGAAAGCCTGTGATATAGCACTTGGACTCGAGCTTGCCCACAGGGATACTATTGAGCTATCGGGACATGCAGAACGTCAGAAAGGTGTTCACAAGTTCAGTGATGCACATGGTGAAAAAAGCTCACAAAAGTCACACTTTTTCAGTCCTGTCCTCAAGGTTACACAAGAACAAAGCAGCCCACATCTCAAAGGTTTAAGCCAAGTTGCTACAGATGTGGGGGAGATAATCATCATCACAGTGAATGTCGATTCCAAAATGAAAAGTGTGGAAAGGTTGGACATTTACAGAGAGGGTGTAAAGCCTCGAAACGCACAGCAAGAGCGCACAAAGTGTCAGACGCAGCACAAGAAGAGGAAGGTACAACTGAAAAAGTAGTGTAACTGTTCACAGTGTACACAGCTCAACAACTAAAAGATGGAATCTATCTCGTTATGGAGTTAGCGGGAAAACCAGTAAAAATGCAGCTGGACACCGGAGCGTCTGTATCTCTGGTTCCAGAGAGACTATACAAAGAAAAACTGAAAGAGTGCCCTCTTCAGCCCGCGTCCATCCGCCTTTCTTCATACACTGGTGACACTATTCCTGTGTTAGGGCAGATCCAGGTACCAGTCCGGTATGAAGGTAAGGAGTGGACATTACCGCTTGTCATTGTTAAAGGAGAAAAATCAGCCTTGTCAGGCAGAAACTGGCTACAAAAGATCAAGTTGAACTGGGGAGAAATCTTCAAGTCTCAGAAATGACAAACCAGTCAGGCTACACTCACTAACATGCTGGAGATGCACAAAGAAGTTTTCAAAGATGGCTACGGTGAAATACAAGACTTCTCAGCAAAAGTCATGCTCTTAAGGAAGCAGTAGAGAAGGAACTGGACCGCCTACAGAAGAATAACATAATCACGAAAGTAGCGAGGAGCGACTGGGCCGCTCCGATTGTTGTAGTCCCAAAGAAAGACAAGACCGTCAGAATGTGCGGTGACTACAAGGTCACAGTAAATCGCTGCATACTACCAGAGCAATATCCACTACCAAACGCTGAAGATCTGTTTGCCACTCTAGCTGGTGGGAAGGATTTCAGTAAGCTGGACCTGGCATTCGCTTATCAGCAACTGAAGCTGGATCCGGAGTCAGAACAGTATCTGACCATCAATACACACAAGGGGCTATTCAGATTAAATCGCTTGGCCTATGGAATCTCGACATCTCCAGCGATATTCCAACAAACAATGGATCAGATCTTGGACGGTATAGACCATGTTGTGTGCTTCATGGACGACATCCTCGCATCAGCACCAACCATTGGAGAGCACCTTGTAGTGCTGGACAAAGTGATGTCAAGACTGGAGAAATACGGAGTGAGAATGAAACGCAGCAAGTATGAGTTCCTCCAGGACTCAGTGGAGTATCTCGGATACAAGATTGATGCACAAGGCCTGCACCCAACCAACAGCAAGGTGGAAGCAATCGTGAACGCACCAGCACCCACAAATATCTCAGAGCTGAGAGCATTTTTGGGGCTCCTGAACTATTACGGAAAGTTTGTGGCAAACTTGTCCACATTGTTGCATCCACTTCACCAACTGCTGCAGGCCAATACAAAGTGTAATTGGTCCCCACAATGCGAAGAAGCATTCAAGACTTGCAAACAGCGTCTGCTAAAGAGCAAGTGGCTTGCCCACTATAACACAGAGATGAAGCTGAGACTCGCGTGTGATGCATCTCCATACGGAGTAGGAGCCGTCATCTCACATGTTCTACCGTCAGGTGAAGAACACCCTATTGCATTTGCATCATGGACTCTGTCACCAAGTGAGAAAAATTATGCTCAAATTGAGAAGGAAGCCCAGAGCATAATATTCGGAGTGAAGTTTCACAAATACCTCTAGGGAAGGAAGTTCCAACTGCTGACAGATAACAAGCCTCTGTTGGCCATCCTTGGACCAAAATCAGCTATACCAACCCTTGCTTCACTTCGAATGCAACGTTGGGCTCTGATATTGTTAGCCTACGACTACGAGATTGAGTACAGACGATCCAGTGATCACGCAAATGCCGATGCACTATCGAGACTACCGTGCAATAGGGACTCTGACAGTGAAAATGATAGAGCAGTCTTCCAGATCTCTCTCATTGATGAACTGCCCATATCTGCTTCTGACATAGCAGAGGAAACAAGGAAAGACCCAGTGCTTTCCAAAGTCTTGGACTTAACATTAGGCGGTTGGCCAACCTTCGTAAATGACGATAACCTTCGTCCATTCATCGACAAGAAAGACCAGTTGTCCACTGATCAAGGGTGTGTTCTGTGGGGATCAAGGGTGGTGGTACCTCACAAATTCCAGAGAAGACTGCTCTCTGACCTGCATGAGGGACATCCAGGGATCACTCGAATGAAAGCACTCGCTCGCAGTTATCTGTGGTGGCCTGGACTGGATCAGGACATTCAACAGCATGTAGGCCACTGCTCACCTTGTGAAGCTGTTTGCAACAAGCCTGCTGCTGCACCTCTTCATCCATGGTCCTGGGCTGCTACACCTTGGGAACGCATCCATGTGGATTACGCCGAAATTGACAAGCAACATTTCCTTGTTGTCGTCGATGTCCATTCCAAGTGGATGGAAGTGTTCCCTACTCAACTGACCACAGCTGAGAAGACCATAAATCTTCTCAGACACCTGTTTGCATCCTTTGGACTAGTCAAGGAGCTCGTATCGGACAATGGCCCTCCGTTCACGTCAAACGATTTTGAAATGTTTCTCAAGAACAATGGAGTAAGGCACATCCTGTCACCAACTTACCATCCGCAATCAAACGGAGCAGCGGAGAGAGCCGTGCAAACCTTTAAGAAGGCCTGGACTAGACTCGAGGTTCAGTCTGTGCCCACCCACCAAAGGCTTCCCCGGTTCCTGTTTACTTACCGTAACACCCCACACACAGTAACGGAATGTACACCAACTGAACTGTTCCTGAAACGCCAACCACGTACCCGCCTGACATTGTTGAAACCAGACCAGAGAATTCAAAGAGGAAGAGAGGGTGATGGTACGTGATTTCAGACACCCTAAGCGCCAGTGGAACTTTGACTTACCAAGTCGAAATTGGTCATCGCCAGGTCAACATTCATGTGGATCATCTGCTACGGTCCAACGCCCCAGCAGAGACATGGCGAGAGAACAAGAACAATAACGACCCCCAGGACTATTCTCCTGACTGTGGATGTACGGGAGAGACAGAGCCTGACCTTCCACCCAAACCTGGCCCACCACAGGAAGCCCAGGAGGAGCGGAGATATTCTATTTGACAGCGAAGGGCACCTCAAAAGCTTGACCTGTGAGTTGAGCTGGTTAAGGAGGTAACAGACAGTAAAACATTACATTTTAATATGTCCTAGATAAAAGGAAAGAAAAAGGACATTACCTGGGTTAGTTATTAGGACACAAACTCCATCTTCGGGGCAGAATAATCCCCTGGATTTGTGCTGTGCTCTGAAAAGTCTGCTTCAACCCAGTAGTTGAAAAATGTTTAAGAATGCATTGTTCAGATATTGCGTTAGTAGTTACCTAACATATTTACCTTGTTCTCTGGGAGTTAAACACTATGGGGGAGGAGTGTAGTATCTGGGATCTACATCTGTTTATTTTAGTTACTGTGCGGTTACTAAGCAGTAATGCATTACGGCAGTGTTACGTTACTACACCTAATAGGAAATGCATATGCGCACTGGGGTTCCGGGAACTGTAGAGCACGAGGGGTTTTGACTAAACAAAAACTAACTGTTCTCCCGTCTCTTCTCTTCTGTCAGTCACCGCATTCTTATCGGCAGACTCAATAGCCTTGGTTTCTCAAATGAATGCCTCGCCTACTTCTCAGATAGAGTTCAGTGTGTCAAATTGGAGGACCTGTTGTCCGGACCTCTGGCAGTCTCCATGGGTGTGACTCCATGGGCCGACTCTTTTCTCTGTATATATCAATGATGTCGCTCTTGCTGCTGGTGAATCTCTGATCCACCTCTCCACAGACAACACCATTCTGTATACATCTGGCCCTTCCTTGGACACTGTGTTAACAAACCTCCAAACAAGCTTCAATGCCAGACGACACTCCTTCCGCGGCCTCCAACTTCTCTTTAAATGCTATTAAAACTAAGTGCATGCTCTTCAATCAATTGCTGCCCACACCTGCCCGCCCATCCAGCATCACTACTCTGGACGGTTCTGACTTAGAATATGTGGACATCTACAAATACCTAGGTGTCTGGTTAGACTGTAAACTCTCCTTCCAGACTCACATTAAGCATCTCCAATCCTAAATTAAATCTAGAATCGGCTTCCTATTTCGCAACAATGCGTCCTTCACTCATGCTGCCAATCGTACCCTCGTAAAACTGACTATCCTACTGATCCTTGACTTCGGCAATGTCATTTACAAAATAGCCTCCAACACTCTACTCAGCAAACGGGATGTAGTGCCATCCGGTTTATCACCAAAGCCCCATATACTACACACCACTGTGACCTGTATGCTCTCGTTGGCTGGCCCTCGCTAAATATTCGTCACCAAACCCACTAGCTCCAGGTCATCTATAAGTCTTTGCTAGGTAAATCCTCGCCTTATCTCAGCTCACTGGTCACCATAGCAACACTCACCCGTAGCACACGCTCCAGCAGGTATATTTCACTGGTCACCCCCTAAGCCAACACCTCTTTTGGCCGCCTTTCCTTCCAGTTCTCTGTTGCCAATGATTGGAATGAATTGCAAAAAATCCCTGAAGCTGGAGACTTAGATCTTCCTCACTAACTTTAAGCATCAGCTGTCAGAGCAGCTTACCTATCACTGTACCTGTACACAGCCCATCTGTAAGTAGCACACCCAACAACCTCATGCTCATGTTTATTTTTTTGCTCTTTTGCACCCCAGTATCTCTACTTGCACATCATCATCTGCACATCTTTCACTCCAGTGTTAATGCTAAATAGTAATCATTTCACCTCTATGGCCTATTTATTGCTTTACCTCCCTAACCTTACTACATTTGCACACACTGTACATAGCTTTTTCTATTGTGTTATTGACTACGTCTGTTTATCCCATGTGTAACTCTGTGTCGTTGTTTTTGTCGCACTGCTTTGCTTTATCTTGGCCAGGTCGCAGTTGTAAATGAGAACTTGTTCTCAACTGGCTTACCTGGTTAAATAAAGGTGAAATAAATGAATATATAAATAATCACCAAAAATGCACTTTCACCTCACACACATTTCACACCATGGAGTAGCTCCAAAGTTCTCTCTCTCACACCTTTTCTTTTTCCCTCTCTCACTCGCCCTCTCTCTCACACATACACACATGCACACACACTCACATTCTCCCACTCACACTGACTGTAACATCCAAATACATGTAGTCATGCCATTGCAGTGGCGAGTGTGACTGTTCTTTAATGAGCAGATGGATCAGTAATAAGCTGTGGGAACATTTCCTGAGGGCCAACACTCTACAAATAGGACTCCACTCCTCCAAGAGAGGACTCACTAACCCAATTACCATTAATTTCCAGCCATCCCTGTGTGACCACATATAAATTACACTACAGCACATTTTTTCAACAGGTTTTCAGTTTGACATAATTATTTCATGTCTCCCCGCCTTTCCAGTTATTTTATGCCCATGTGTCAGATCGCTATTATACATTCTGATGATGTATTTCCTCCCTCTGGTTTCTCTCTTTCTATCTTTCTCTCTCTCTCTTTTTTAGCCGACCTAAACAACGTGAGATTTTCCGCTTACAGAACAGCCATGAAAATCCGCAGGCTACAGAAAGCACTATGCTGTAAGTGTCCTTTTCTATACACTTACACACACCTCAGCTAAATGTCCTCCGGCTGTAGAGATTCCTGTGCCATCAGAATCTTCTCCCTCCTCACATCATAGTCCAGGTGCAAGGCATCAGATGCCTTAATGACCTGATCTACTGCCAAACCGTTTGGCTCTAGTCTGCTAATTTTGAAGTATGTCCATCCCACTTTGCAGGTGTGTGCGTAGGTATGTGATTGAGTTTGTGTGTGCCTGTGTGTGTGTGTACATCATTTTGTTTAGCTGAGAATCCACCTGTGCCCTTGTTTGTTTCATTCTAGAAGGGATCATATTGTCTTCTACAATAACCAGCTGGCTATAGCTATCATTGTGTTAGTTGTTCCCTGTTAGTGTGTGGCAGTGCAGAGATATGATCATCTGTTCCTCTGGGTACTGTCTGTACCTTGCTGATGGGACTGAGCCAGGCTCTCTACCATAATTACCCAGGTGTTTATGTTATTCAGAGCGCTCCGACTAATACCCCAAACTTCACGGCTTTACTTTCCTATTTCGCTGTCTGCTTGCTGTCGTGCTGTGTGTGGGTGGGTGAGGATGGGTAGGTGCTTGTCGTGCTGAGAGTAGGTGACAGAGTTTGGGTGTGTGTTCAGCGTCTTGTTGTTCTATGCATGGAGCAGTGTGTGTGTTAATGATTTTAGATGATTCAGGCGCTTTGGGTTCATCTCATATTGCATTCTAATACTTTGCCTCTATTTGCTTGTGATGATGAGATGAGATCTCCTAGTACAACTGATTGATTTGGACCAGAGGCGTTCCGATTCAATTTCACCCATTAGATTACAAGTCGAAGCCTGAAGCATAGACACGGGATCTGTATTTATTAGTTATTACTCTGGCTTAATGTGAGCTCTGAAACGTACAGTGAGTGAGAAAAGAAGGGAAGGAGAGTAAGAGAGAGGGGATGAGAGAGAGAGGGAACGAGTTGGTATATTTTCCTCAAACCCCTTCCCGGTAGCAGGTGTTTTGTTTTTCCTCCATGGACCCCCACTGTGAGACATGTGTATTTGTGTGTGTGTCTCCCACACACTCAGACACCAATATTCCCTGAGAAATCAACCGGAAAATGCGGTCACTACAACGCCAAACCTTTTTCCAAATTAGCTCCATAATATCGACAGAAACATGGCAAACGTTGTTTAGAATCAATCCTCAAGGTGTTTTTCCCATATCTATTTGATAATATATCCTTCGGGACAATTGGTTTCTCATAAGAAGCGATTGGAAAAATGGCTACCTCAGTACTTTACGCAAGATTTTCTGCGGGAGCCATCATGTGACCACTTGCTCAATGTGGTCCCTTATGGCTATTCTTCAACATAAATGCGTAAAAAGACGTCACAATGCTGTAGACACCTTGGGGAATACGTAGAAAGCGTAAGCTCATTCATAGCCCATTCACAGCCATATAAGGAGTCATTGGCATGAAGCGGTTTGAAAAAATGCGGCACTTCCTGATTGGATTTTTATCTGGGTTTCGCCTGTAACATCAGTTCTGTTGCACTCACAGACAATATCTTAAAACGGGAACGTTTTTTATCCAAAAATGTAAATACTGCCCCCTAGTCGTAAAAGGTTAAATGGCTAATTAGATTAACTCTGAGCCGTGGGCTGCAGTAGCTGTAACATAAATTGGTTGGCCTGCCACCCTGGTGTCACACCAATGTCTAGAGCCACCTCATATCCTGTCTACGGCCTTGTTGTGACATTCCAGCCATCTGTAATTTGCAGTGGCAGTTCCCACTGTTCTTCACCATTTTCTAATGCCCTTTAGTTGTAATTGAGTGGTCTTAGTAAACAACTTTGGGAAATCCCTCCCTCCCTCCATCCAGTGGACCTGTTGGACCTGAAGGTGGCCCAGAGCACCTTTGAACAACACAAGCTTACCCAGAATGCCCAGCTGCTGACAGTGCCTGATGTGATCAACTGTCTGACATCCATTTATGACGGGCTGGAGCAGCAGCACAAGGACCTCGTCAATGTTCCGCTTTGTGTCGACATGTGTCTCAACTGGCTGCTAAATGTCTATGACACGTACGTCGACACACACATTATTTTCATGTATTAAACACACACACGCCCCTTGTAGAATTTGTATTTATTTTATTTGACTTCTTGTGTATGTGTGTTCCCTCACTCTGTAGTGGACGCAGTGGGAAGATTCGTGTCCTGTCCATGAAGATAGGATTGCTCTCGCTCTCCAAGGGCCATCTGGAGGAGAAATACAAATGTAAGTACCAACCATCACACAAAACCTCTTTCACACACATAACACACCCAGAAACACTCAAACACACACAAAGTGAAGTCAACTTTATCACTCACTTTGACACACACACACACTGAGGTGAATTGAGAACAGCCCTGTGGTGAGCATTGCAGTGTTCTCCGTGCCAGTGTATCCCATAATGCCCTCTGCCAGGCTGTAATCCCAGCTCAGTTACCCAGGGTGACAAGCGGCTGGACCCGTGGCAGAGGATGCCAGTGAATGGCCCGTCTAATTAGATGAGAGACCTCCCACTAGTTTAGTAGAATTTGTTTTATTGCAGGGGAATTAGGGATATGGCCGGTGCACTGGGGGAGTGTGCTCTGTTGTTCACCCGTTTCTGTGACCTCGTTTTGTCCTTCAGAGTGGAAATATTAAGTAAGCCTGGGGCTCATGTGATTTTGAGGTCGTTCACAATGATGTCCTACGTTGTGGCTATGAAGGCTTATGTAGCTCAAACACATGGCTGCTCATTAATAAGTATGTTCAGCTCAGGCCGTGCACTAACGAAGAAGAGCCATAATTACTTAACCTAATGCAAGCTTACATCAAGACTGGGTTTGTGCACATGCAGACATACACACACGGTATGGTAGAAGCGACATTACCATTCCACATAATGAGAGTTGACATCAAGGCAGGGTCTCACACAGAGATCAAATACATGGCCAGGCAGAACAGATAGATAGAAGAGCCACATCTCTCCATCCTACTCTCTATCGCCTTTTATCTATCGTCTCTACTGTATTTCTCTCTCTCCAACGTTCTCGCTGTCTACTGCATCCCTGTATTTTCTTCTCTTCTCACCAGCTCTCCATCTCTCGCTCTTCATCTCACTCTCCCTTCATCCCTCATCTCTCTCTCTCACTGTCTCTCTCTTTCTTTCTCTCTCCTTGTTTGTCCTATCTATGAGTAACAATGCAGATAGAGCTCTGACAAGAATCAACTGAGCTCTTGCTTTCAATTTGGTTTTGTTTTGTTTTACAACTTAAAGAAGAAAAAAACGTTAGGTGTGTACGTCTAGAACTCTGTCATCCCTTTTAACAACGGGCAGATGCCCCTTCCTCTCCGCTCGGGGCAGGGGTTGTTGGGAAATTGATTGCTCTCCTGTGATAGAGACAGCGGGAGGAAGGGAAAGGAAGAGAGCAAGGGGAGACAGAGGGAGAGAGCAAGAGAAAGACTGTTGATTATTTTAGGTTGTATTCTGACAGTGTTGCTCATCTAACCAGGACTCTTCTACTATACCTCCTCCTTCCGGAGCTCTTAGTGATGACTACCCACATGAAGCTATTAATACACACACTCACACAACACACTGATAAAAAGTGACAGTGGACTCTTGGATGAGAAACTGTATTTGTGTAGTCTCCTAGATCAAACACAAACACTTTCTTTCTTTCTTTCTTTCTTTCTTTCTTTCTTTCTTTCTTTCTTTCTTTCTTTCTTTCTTTCTTTCGTTCTTCCAGACCTGTTCAGTCAGGTGGCATCGTCAGGGGATAAGTGTGACCAGAGACAGCTGGGTTTGTTGCTCCATGACGCTATCCAGATACCACGGCAACTAGGAGAGGTCTCCGCATTCGGAGGGAGCAACATCGAACCCAGTGTCCGGAGCTGCTTCCAACACGTATGTAAATGCGTACACCCACACACCTGCATGTGCACACACACACACGCACACAAGCATGCATGCGCACAGGCACTCAGAACACAAACACATTGCTCATGAAAGTACAAATATAAACGTTCACGTGGTTGGCCTGTCCTCTAATGTTTTACTGCGGCCACCCAAGCACTTTCCCTGTGTTTATGTCTGGCCACCACTCCTGTTTAATGACTTTTCCATCCCTTGGGTTCACATTTTCATTTTTTCTCTTTTCCCATGACTCATGTGTAGTCAGTCATAAACTCTTTGGCAGAATTAAATTAGTAAGCAATAAATATCCCAGATTTCGCTGCTCGGGCTCCCAAAATAGTGGGGGTAATGGAGCGCGGCTGACATTGGGAATGTCATACAGTGAAACAGGAGCCGCTACGGATCTGGAGATGTCTTTACTGTCTGTACATTCTCCTATCGCCTCAACAGTCCCCCTCCTCTCACTCCTTATCTACCTACAATCTCTTTCCATTCTCTCCCTCCATTACACCCTTGTCCCCTTTCCCCTTACACTATATTTGTCTTAATTAAGCTTTTATTGTTATGACTTTTTTATTCACATATTTACTTTCCTATTGTTGTTGCATTGTTGAGTGGTGAGCCTGCCAAGCATTTCCTTGCACTGTGTACTCCATGAATATCATGTGTACAGTGCATTCAGAAATTATTCAGACACCTTGACTTTTTTCACAATTTGTTAGGTTATGGCCTTATTTTGAATTTAATTAAATAGTTTTTTTCCCCCTCATCATACTACATAATGACAAAGCAAAAACTGGTTTAGACATTTTTGCAAATCTATAAATTAAAAAAACTGAAATATCACATTTGCACACATATTCAGACCCTTTACTCAGCACTTTGTTGAAACACCTTTGCCAGCGATTACATGCCTCAAGTATTCTTGGGTATGACGCTCCAAGCTTGGGGAGTTTCTCCCATTCTTCTCTGCAGATCCTCTCAAGCTCTGTCAGGTTCAATGGGGAGTGTCGCTGCAAAGCTATTTTCAGGTCTCTCCAGAGATGTTTGATGGGGTTCAAGTCTGGGCTCGGCCACTCAAGGACATCCAGAGACTTATCCTGAAGCCAATCCTGCGTTGCCTTGGCTGTGTGGTTAGGATTGTTGTCCTGTTGAACCTTCGCCCCAGTCTGAGGTCCTGAGAGCTCTGGAGCAGGTTTTCATCAAGGCTCTCTCTGTAGTTCGCTCCAATCATCTTTCCCTCAACCCTGACTATTCTTCCATTCCCTGCCGCTGATAAACATCCCCACAGCATCATGCTGCCACTACCATGCTTCACCATAGGGAGGTGCCAGGTTTCCTCCAGGAGTGACGCTTGGCATTCAGGCCCAAAAGTTCAATCTTGGTTTAATCAGACCAGAGAATCATGTTTTTCAATGTCTGAGAGTCCTTTAGGTGCCTTTTGGCAAAGTCCAAGCGGGCTGTCATATTTCCTTTTACTGAGGAGTGGCTTCCCTCTGGCCACACTACCATAAAGGCCTGATTGGTGGAGTGCTGCAGAGATGTTTGTCCTTCTGGAAGGTTCTCCTATCTCTACAGAGGAACTCTGGATCTCTCTGACCAAGGTCCTTCTCCCCCGATTGCTCAGTTTGGCCAGGTGGACAGCTCTTGGAAGAGCCTTGGTGGTCCCAAACTTCTTCCATTCATGAATTATGGAGGCCACTGTGTTCTTGGGGACCTTCAATCATGCAGAAATGTTTTGATACCCTTCCCCAGATCTATGCCTCGACACAATCCTGTCTCGGAGCTCTACAGACAATTCCTTTGACCTCATGGCTTGGTTTTTGCTCTGACATGCACTGTCAACTGTGGGACCTTACATTGACAGATAATGTCCAAATAATTTAATTTACCACAGACGGACTCCAATCAAGTTGTAAAAACATCAAGGATGATCAATGGAAACAGGATGCACCTGAGCTCAATTTCAAGTCTCATAGAAAAGGGGTCTGAATACTTATGTAAATAAGGTATTTCTGTTTTTATTTTTTTATATATATGCAGAAGTTTAAAAAAACTGTTTTTGCTTTGTCATTATGGGATATTGTGTATAGATTGATGGGGGAAAAACACAATTTAATGAATTTTAGAATAAGGCTGTTATATAACAAAGGGAAGGGGTCTAAATACTTTCAGAAGGGTTGGGTTAAATGAGGAAGACACATTTCAGTTGAATGCATTCAGTTGTACAACTGACTAGGTATCACCCTTTCCCTTTGTATATGACAAATAAACAAACTTGAACACACATGCACACACACCATCCTTCGCACCACCACCATTACAACGAGACGGTGTGATATTCACGGTACAATTCATAATGCATTAAAGTTCATGGTGAGAGTGACTGATGGCTCTGGCCTCTCTGCCCAGTAGCCTCTCTCTCTCTCTGTCTCGCTCTCTGTCTATGTGACCTCCCTGTATCAGCCAGTCAGCGAAGAGCCGCCACAGTGCAGTCACCCACTCCATTTGATTGAATGGGGCTGTAATGAATGAGGTGGAGGCCCATAAATACGGCCTGTTCTACGGGCCTTGACCTCCCATTTTCCTCTTTCGCCATCCCTCCCTCCCTACTTCCTTTGGGTAATTGATCTGTAAGTGCCGTAACTCTGCCCCTTGGATGACAGGAGGGACTCAGGGATGAGGGAGGAACTGGGAGGAAACTGGGAGGAAAATTTAGGGAAGGGTCGGTGGTGTCTGCTTTCTGGCTCAATGCCTTGCAACTCCAGACCTGGTTCTCCATGTCTTTCTGTCTGTGTGTGTGTGATCTCAGAGCTGAATCACATATATCTGACATTTAGCCCCAACAGAGGCACTCAGCTAGAGGTCACTGTAAAAAAACAGAGATCACACACACAGGAAAAGGTTTTGATCTTTCAGCTCATTGACCAAAACCATGGTGATTCTAACTTTGTGGGTGAGTATCTTGTGACCTGCGGACAATTTCTTCCACGAGTCCCGAGAGTTCCCTCTTGGGAGACGCTGTATGGACACACCTGGTGCCGAAATTGATGACGTATGTTGCACAGCTGAAAGTCAAGTGGAGACGAATGGATCTGGTTCAGTCAGTCGTCCAGAAGAGCCCTCCCAGCTAGCTAGTTTATGCTGGCAACAACTGCAGCATGGCGCTACTAAAAACTATAAAAGAAAGTGATGTTTATTTCAAATCAAATGACGTTTTATTGGTTAGCAGATGGTTAGCATGGTTACACATGGTTAGCAGATGTTATTTCGAATGTAGTGAAATGCTTGTGGTTCTACTTCCGAAAGTGCAGCAATATCTAACATGCCTTCAGTGAGGTCCTACACAGTCCCACCTGAATTAATCCACCTCTTATTACCATCATCATGATGCCATGGCTCTAGACACTATACATTTAGACAGAAATGCAGTATAAAACCAGGCGTTGCGTCACCTTGAAATTTATATTTTTATTCATAGAATTGCAGGGGAAGAGTACAATACCTTTTCATTGTGCAGCTCCCATTGCCCTGCGCGTGTGTTCGTTGAGCTGTAGATCCACTCGGGTGTCCCCAAAAGTTTTCAAAAGCACCTTTGCTTGTAAGTGCCCAGCCGTGTCTCATTGCTGCCTTGGTTAGACAACGTTTGCAAAGCAAGTGTGGCTCCAAACAACAAATCTATCACTTGCAAATAATAGGCATTCCCAGCAGTACAGTTTGCAGTGCTTCTCGGAGCCTGTGAGCCATTGATAGCGCTCGTAGTTGGAACTTTGAAAGTGGCGAACGAACCCCTTTCCCGCCTGTGACAGGCTCTGTAGCGTCGGCATCGGGCGACCTCTCCTGACAATGTCTAACTTTTCTTGAAAAGTTTGTCTTGAGAATGGCGTTATAATTATATCCTCGACCAAATCGATATCTTCTCCTCCTTCTGCCATTGTGGGTTAAGAAAAACAGCTTAGTTAGTTGATCAAATTCAGTTTCCTAGTTCTGAGGTTTGCATATACCTGCCCATATAGGACCTGCCTCTCAATATTGGTAATCCAATCAAAAGACGTGCACGCACTACGCCTGCTAGCTGGCTCCTGTGTAACACTGGAGCCAGCCAGCAGGTGTACAATAGCCAACTCTAAAGCTGATTGGTTGACACTAAATGTTCATTTCCATTCACTTTAAAACCTCTTAGGGCTCGGGACTTTTTTTCCAACGTTTTGTTAAAAATCGCCCAGAATTTCAACGTCCTGCTACTCATGCCAGGAATATAGTACATGCATATGATTAGTATATGATTAGTATGTGTGGATAGAAAACACTCTGAAGTTTATAAAACACTCTGAAGTTTATAAAACTAGTTAAATCATGTCTGTGACTATAACAGAACGGAAAACTGTTCACCCAAAAAAAAGAAAAATATCAATCCGCCAGTTGGCTCTATTGTCTATGGCAAGGGAAAATAGATAGCTCCCAGTTTACAAGTCCTACAGCTTCCACACGATGTCGCCAGTCTTGGCAATTGGCTTGAAGTTGATCCTTGGTCAAATGAAGAAGAGGCACTTCATGTCATCCGGTACACGACAGGATGTTTTGGAAGAGAGAATATCGACCATAATTTCAAGACGTGGAGCTATTGACTACACATCGCCCCGTGATCAATTTGATCGATTATTAACGTTTACTAATACCTAAAGTTGGATTACAAAAGTAGTTTGAAGTGTTTTGTCAAAGTTTATAGGCAACTTTGTTAATTTAAAAAAATGACGTTGCGTTTTGTAAAGCAGTTTTATCCTGGATCAGACGGGCTTCATAAATGGACATTTTGGGTTTACATGGACAAGATTTAATCGGAAAAAAGACCCAATTGTGATATTTATGGGACATATAGGAGTGCCAACAAAGAAGCTTGTCAAAGGTAATGAATGTTTTATATTTTATTTCTGCGTTTTGTGTAGCGCCGGCTATGCTAATTCTTTTGTTTACGTCCCCTTCAGGTATTTCGGGGTGTTGCATGCTATCAGATAATAGCTTCTCATGCTTTCGCCGAAAAGCATTTTAAAAATTCAGTACCCTGCATGTGTGTTTTAATGAAAGTTAGAGTTTTAGCGAGTACTATTAGCATTTGGCGTTGTGCATTTGCATTTCCTGTTGGCTAAGTGAGACGCAGACGTCTCACCTTGCCCTAAGCGCCCGCACTGTTGATTCTGAAGGCCTGAGGGCAGATTTTAGACCCCTGGCAACACATGATGACTGAATATGATTGGATAAAAGATCTAACATAAAGACCAGCCCTCAAAATCTCAACCTGGGGCTGGAAGCAGTGCAACCAAGAGGAAAGCTATGAAATGAAGAGTATAACTCTTACTCTGGGGAATAATTTAATATATATTTGTGGGAAAATATATTTACAAAAGAATATATATTCTGATGATGTTTAGGCCAGCAGAGAAGGCCTTGCTGGCCCTGACGGCCCACCACTACTAACATGTAATCTAACAATTCCAAACAACTACCTAATACCCACAAATCTAAGTAAAGGAATGGACTAAGAAAATATACATATAAAGATATGGTTGAGCAATGACAGAGAGGCATAGGCAAGATGCAATAGATGGTATAAAATACATTGTATGTATATGAGATGAGTAATACAAGATAGTGGTGTGGGGGCTGTGCTTTGGCAAAGTGGGTGGGGTTATATCCTTCCTGTTTGGCCCTGTGGTGTCCTCGGATGGGGCCACAGTGTCTCCTGACCCCTCCTGTCTCAGCCTCCAGTATTTATGCTGCAGTAGTTTATGTGTCGGGGGGCTAGGGTCAGTTTGTTATATCTGGAGTACTTATCCTGTCCTATTCGGTGAATCTAAGTGTGCGTTCTCTAATTCTCTCCTTCTCTCTTTCTTTCTCTCTCTCGGACGACCTGAGCCCTAGGACCATGCCCCAGGACTACCTGACATGATGACTCCTTGCTGTCCCCAGTCCACCTGGTTGTGCTGCTGCTCCAGTTTCAACTGTTCTGCCTTATTATTATTATTCGACCATGCTGGTCATTTATGAACTTGGCCATGTTCTGTTATAATCTCCACCCGGCACAGCCAGAAGAGGACTGGCCACCCCACATATGCTCTCTCTAATTCTCTTTCTTTCTCTCTCTCGGAGGACCTGAGCCCTAGCACCATGCCCCAGGACTACCTGACATGACTCCTTGCTGTCCCCAGTCCACCTGACCATGCTGCTGCTCCAGTTTCAACTGTTCTGCCTTATTATTATACGACCATGTTGGTCATTTATGAACATTTGAACATCTTGGCCACGTTCTGTTATAATCTCCACCCGGCACAGCCAGAAGAGGACTGGCCACCCCACATAGCCTGGTTCCTCTCTAGGTTTCTTCAAAGATTTTGGCCTTTCTAGGGAGTTTTTCCTAGCCACCGTGCTTCTACACCTGCATTGCTTGCTGTTTGGGGTTTTAGGCTGGGTTTCTGTACAGCACTTTGAGATATCAGATATCGCTATACACCAAGTCACTTGGCTCTGTCATAACCTCACATGGTCTCTCCTATCATTGCTATGCAGACGACACACAATTAATCTTCTCCTTTCCTCCTTCTGATGACCAGGTGGTGAATCGCATCTCTGCATGTCTGGCAGACATATCAGTGTGGATGACGGATCACCACCTCAAGCTGAACCTCAGCAAGTCGGAGCTCCTCTTCCTCCCGGGGAAGTACTGCCCGTTCCATGATCTCGCCATCACGGTTGACAACTCCATTGTGTCCTCCTCCCAGAGCGCTAAGAACCTTGGCGTGATCCTGGACAACACCCTGTCATTCTCAACTAACATCAAGGCGGTGGCCCGTTCCTGTAGGTTCATGCTCTACAACATCCGCAGAGTACGACCCTGCCTCACACAGGAAGCGGCGCAGGTCCTAATCCAGGCACTTGTCATCTCCCGTCTTGATTACTGCAACTCGCTGTTGGCTGGGCTCCCTGCCTGTGCCATTAAACCCCTACAACTCATCCAGAACGCCGCAGCCCGTCTGGTGTTCAACCTTCCCAAGTTCTCTCACGTCACCCCGCTCCTCCGCTCTCTCCACTGGCTTCCAGTTGAAGCTCGCATCCGCTACAAGACCATGGTGCTTGCCTACGGAGCTGTGAGGGGAACGTCACCTCAGTACCTCCAGGCTCTGATCAGGCCCTACACCCAAACAAGGGCACTGCGTTCATCCACCTCTGGCCTGCTCGCCTCCCTACCACTGAGGAAGTACAGTTCCCGCTCAGCCCAGTCAAAACTGTTCGCTGCTCTTTTTGATCTTCATCAGATGACACTCAAAGTACTTCATATTACACAATACATGTATGTTTTGTTCGAAAAATATCATATTTATATCCAAAAATCTGTTTACATTGGCGTGTTATGTTCAGTAGTTCCAAAACATCCGGTGATTTTGCAGAGAGCCACATCAATTTACAGAAATACTCATAATAAACATTGATAAAAGATACAACTGTTATGCATGGAATTTTAGATCCACTTCTCAACCGCTGAGTTAGATTTCAAAAAAACTTTAGTCAGAAATAGCATTATAAATATTCACTTACCTTTGATGATCTTCATCAGAATGCACTCCCAGGAATCCCAGTTCCACAATAAATGTTTGATTTGTTCGATAAAGTCCCTCATTTATGTCCAAATACCTCCTTTTTGTTTGCGCGTTTAGTACACAATCCAAACCCACGACGAGCGAGCAAGTCCAGGTGAAAGTTCAGACGAAAAGTCATATAACAGTTCGTAGAAACATGTCAAACGAAGTATAGAATCAGTTTTCAGGATGTTTTTATCATAAATGTTCAATAATGTTTCAACCAGAGAATTCCTTTGTCTGTAGAAATGCGATGGAATGAAGCTAACTCTCACGTGAGCGCATGTGATCAGCTCATGCCACTCTGCCAGACCTCTGTCTCATTCAGCTCTCATTCCCCCCTACCTCACAGTAGAAGCATCAAACAAGGTTCTAAAGACTGTTGACATGTAGTGGAAGCCTTGGGAAGTGCAATATGACCCCATAGACACTGTATATTCGATAGGCAATCATTTGAAAAATGAAAAAAAAAATTCTCAGGTTCTTGCCTGCCATATGAGTTATGTTATACTCACAGACATCATTCAAACAGTTTTAGAAACTACAGAGTGTTTCCTATCCAAATATACTAATAATATGCATATATTAGCAACTGGGCCTGAGTAGCCGGCAGTTTACTCTGGACACCTTATTCATCCAAGCTACTCAATACTGCCCCCCTGTCCCAAAGAAGCTTCTTCGGGATTGGTGTCCTGTCCATGGTACGGTTGAGCTAACATAGGCTAATGCGATTAGCATGAGATTGTAAGTAACAAGGACATTTCCCAGGATATAGACATATCTGATATTGGCAGAAAGCTTAAATTCTTGTTAATCTAACTGCCTCAAAATGGCGCCGGAAGCAATCGCAACAGTTTTACTGGTGCCCAACCAATTGTGTTGTTATGTGGATTTTTTGGCAATATTTGAAACGTATTTTGTACATAATGTTTCCGTAAAAAAAGAGCTTCTGGGTATCAGGACAGCGGTCACTTACCTCGGATTAGACAAAGATTTTATCTACAACAAGCACGACGCACAGGACATTCTCCAAACACCCGACGGGGTCGACATCACTGTTATTTGCAAGAGGAAGCGACGTAGGTACAGAGTACAGAGAGCCGGATGCCTCGAGAGAACCCGCAGAAGGCGAGTGGGGAAGCTGCCATTACTGTCAATACTACTCGCCAACGTGCAATCATTGGACAATAAATTATACGAGTTATGATCATGAATATCCTACTCATGGGACATCAAAAACTGTAATATCCTATGTTTCACGGAATCGTGGCTGAATGACGACATGGATATTCAGCTAGCGGGATATACGCTGCACCACAGAGATAGAACAGCACACCCCAGTCAGATGTGTGTGTGGGGGGGAGGGGGGGGGAGGGTAAGTGCATGTTTGTAAACAACAGCTGGTGCAAGAAATCTAAGGAAGTCTCTAGATTTTGCTCGCCTGAAGTAGAGTATATTATGATAAATTGCAGGCCACACAACAAGAGTTTTCAGCTATACAGACTGGAACATATTCCGAGATTCTCCCAATGGCATTGAGGAGTAAATCACATCAGTCACTGGCTTTATCAATAAGTGCATTGAGGACGTTGTCCCCACAGTGACTGTACGTACATACCCCAAGCAGAAGCCATGGATAACAGGCAACATTTGCACTGAGCTAAAGGGTAGAGCTGCCACTTTCAAGGTGCAGGACTCTAACCCGGAAGCTTACAAGAAATCATGCTATGCCCTGCAACAAACCATAAAACAGGTACAGCGTAAATACAGCGCTACGATTGAATCATACTACACCGGCTCCAAAGCTAGTCTTATGTGGCAGGACTTGCAAACTGTTACAGACAACAAAGGGAAGCACAGCCGCGAGCTGCCCAGTGACACGAGCCTACTTGACGAGCTAAATCACTTCTATGCTCACTTCGAGGCAAGCAACACTGAGGCATGCATGAGAGCATCAGCTGTTCCGGATGGCTGTGTGATCACGCTCTCCGTAGCCGATGTGAGTAAGATCTTTCAACAGGTCAACATACACAAGGCTGCGGAGCCAGACGGATTACCAGGACGTGTGCTCCGGGCATGTGCTGACCAACTGGCAGGTGTCTTCACTGACATTTTCAACATGTCCCTGATTAAGTCTGTAATACCAACATGTTTCAAGCAGAAACCCTAGACCCACTGCAATTTGCATACCGTCCAAACAGATCCACAGATGACGCCATCTCTGTTGCATTCCACACTGCCCTTTCCCACCTGCACAAAAAGAGCACTTATGTGAGAATGCTATTCATTGACTAAAGCTCAGCATTCAACACCATAGTACCCTCAAAGCTCATCACTAAAATAAGGATCCTGGGACTAAACACCTCCCTCTGCAACTGGATCCTGGACTTCCTGTCGGGCCAACCCCAGGTGTTGAGAGGAGGTAGCAACACATCTACCACGCTGATCCTCAACACTGGAGCTCCCCAGGGGTGCATGCTTAGTCCCCTCCTGTATTCCCTATTCACACACGACTGCATGGCCAGGCAAGACTCCAAAACCACCATTAAGTTTTCAGACGACACAAACGTGGTAGGCCTGATCACCGACAACGACGAGACAGCCTATAGGGAGGAGGTCAGAGACCTGGCCTGGAGGTGCCAGAATAACAACCGATCCCTCAACGTAACCAAGACTAAGGAGATTATTGTGGACTACAGGAAAAGGAAGACCGAACATGCCCCCATTCTGATCGACAGGGATGTAGTGGAGCAGGTTGAGCGCTTCAAGTTCCTTGGATTCCACATCAACAACAAACTAGAATGGTCCAAACACACCAAGACAGTCGTGAAGAGGTTACGACACAGCCTATTCCCCTTCAGGAAACTAAAAAGTTTTGGCATGGGTCCTGAGATTCTCAAAAGGTTCTACAGCTGCAACATCGAGAGCATCCTGACTTGTTGCATCACTGCCTGGTACGGCAATTGCTCAGCCTCCGACCACAAGGCACTACAGAGGGTAGTGCGTACGGCCCAGTACATCACTGGGGCTAAGCTGCCTGCCATCCAGAGCCTCTACACCAGGTGGTGTCAGAGGAAGGCCCTAAATATTGTCAAAGACACCCGCCACCCCAGTCATAGACTGTTCTCTCTACTATCGCATGGCAAGCGGTTTTGGAGTGCCAAGTCTAGGACAAAAAATGCTTCTCAACAGTTTTTACCCCCAAGACATAAGACTCCTAAACAGGTAATCAAATGGCTACCCAGACTATTCGCATTGTGTGCCCTCCCCTCTTTTACGCTGCTGCTGCTCTCTGTTTATCATATATGCACAGTCACCTTAACTATACATTCATATACATACTACCTCAATTGGCCCAACCAACCAGTGCTCCCGCACATTGGCTAACGTGGCTATCTGCATTGTGTCCCGCCACCCACCACCCGCCAACCCCTCTTTTACGCTACTGCTACTCTCTGGTCATCATATATGCGTAGTCAATTTAACCATATCTACAATAACATTCTCCCTCAATCAGCCTGACTAAGCTGTGTCTGTATGTAGCCTCGCTACTTTTATAGCCTCGATACTGTTTATTGCCTTGCTACTGTTATTTTTCACTGTCTTTTTACTGTTGTTTTATTTCTTTACTTACCTATTGTTCACCTAATACCTTTTTTGCACTATTGGTTAGAGCCTGTAAGTAAGCATTTCACTGTAATGTCTACACCTGTTCTATTCAGCGCACGTGACAAATTAACTTTGATTTGATTTGAACTGTCCAATTTACAGTTGCTATTACATTGAAATAATACCATGCTATTGTTTGAGGAGAGTGCACCATTTTGAACATGAGAACTCATTAATAAACAAATTATGCATATTTGGGCCGTTCGAGATACAACATTTTTAACAGAAATGCAATGGCTCATTGGAACCGTCTAACTTTGCACATACACTGCTGCAATCTAGTGGCCAAAATTAACTAAATTACACCTGGGCTGGAAAAATAAATTATGGCCTTTGTCTTGTATTTCAAAGATGATGGTACAAAAAAAATACAACAGAACAGATGTTTTTTTCTTTGTATTATCTTTTACCAGATCTATTGTGTTATTTTCTCCTCCATTCCTATCGCATTTCCACAATCTTCAGTGTTTCCATTCAAATGGTACCAATAATATGCATATCCTTGCTTCAGGGCCTGAGCTATAGGCAGTTTGTCTTGGATATGTCAACACATTAATGTTTCGTATAAAAAGAGGTGATGCAGTCATCTCTCCTCAACTCTTAGCCCTCTGATTACAATGAAGACGTGCTGCTCTCTTCCTTGCCAGCCGCAGCTTAAGGGATCCCTTAAATGCAAATCCCGCTCGAATCCCGTTAGCGGAATTGATTTGACAACATCCAGTGACATTGCAGAGCGCCAAATTTAAACTACAGAAATATAAATATTCAACATTTACGAAAATATAAGTGAAATACATCAAAATAAAGCTTAACTTCTTGTTAATCCAGCCACTCTATCAGATTTTTAAAATGCTTTACGGCGAAAGCAAACCATACAATTATCTGAGGACAGCACCCTCGAACAAACACATGACAATCATTTTTCAACCAGGCAGATGCGACACAAAAGTCAGAAATAGCCATATAATAAATGCCTTACCTTTGAAGATCTTCATCTTTTTGCAATCTCAAATGCCTCATTGACTAAATGAATGGTAGTTTTGTTCGATAAATTCCTTCTTTGTATCTCCAAAATTACAATTTATTTAGCGCGTTTGATTCAGAAATACACTGGTTCCAACATGACTACAAAGTATCTAATAAATTACCTGAAAACCTGGTCCAAACATTTCAAACAACGTTCCAAATCCAAGCTCAGGTATCCTAAAATGTAAATAATCAATCAAATTTAAGACGGAATAAACGGAGTGTGCTCCTGTACACGCGCATTAAAATACTAGAGACCTTCAGAGTGACACGTACAAAAAACAGCATTTACTTCTTCATTTCTCAAAAGAAAAACATCGACCAATTTCTGAAGACTGTTCACATCTAGTGGAAGCAATAGGAACTGCAATCTGAGCACTAATAAATCAGGATTCCCATATAAAAGCATTGGAAAACACAATGACTTAAAAACAAAATTTCCCTGGATGGATTGTGCTCGGGGTTTCCCTGCCAAATCAGTTCTGTTATACTCACAGATTTTATTTGAACAGTTTTAGAAACGTCAGAGTGTTTTCTATCCAGAACCACTATGCATATGCATATCCTAGCTTCAGGGCCTGAGTAACAGGCAGTTTACTTTGGGAATAATTTTCATCCGGACGTGAAAATACTGCCCCCTATCCCGAAGAAGTGGGTTTCAGTGACTTCTTCATATGGTGGTTGCTGATGCGTATTTTATATGATTTAGACCTTTATTTAACTAGGCAAGTCAGTTGTGGTATTCCTGCACAACAGACACAGAACAAGCCAAATTTTGAAGAGTGAAAAAGTAGATGGGACCTGGCTGCATTGGGTCAGAACGATAGTGCACCTGCAAACAACAAAATAACAATAATATAAGTTAATGAAAAGAAAATGTAATGTAAAACGTAATATCATTTTTTAATGTGTCACTATCAGGTAAATGTCACTTACCTAACAAATTCACTTAGCTAACAAATGTGCAGAGCAGCAGCACTGCAAACAGAAACATAATCTTGGAAACTGGAAGTTAAAATGATAACACATCTGGCGAAGTGGAGTCTTTAGTTTAGACAATGAACCATAATCCCAGTCCATAATCCTAGTACTAGCAATACAAACCGATTGTCATAGCTAGCTAGGAGTTAACCAAATAGGTTCAAAGTTAGAAAGTTAGCAAGCTAACAATAGGCTATAATAGCAACGTGAAATGGCATTTGACATAACATTACTACGCACAGATAATAAACGTAATGTTAGCTAACGAGCCAGCATTCTAATGTCAGCTAGCTAGATAACAGTCATCTTTATCTTGGTGTCTTTTGTTTATACCTGGAGCTAGCTAACTAGCTAGACAATTAACCATAATCCCAAACCATAGAGTACTAGCAATACAAATGGATTGTCATAGCTAGCTAAAGTTAAGCATATAGTTTCAATGTTCGCTATTTAGCTAGTTAAGGCTAGAACTAGCAACATGAAATGGCATTCTAAGATAACAATGGTACATTTACATTTACATTTAAGTCATTTAGCAGACGCTCTTATCCAGAGCGACTTACAAATTGGTGCATACACCTTATGACATCCAGTGGAACAGCCACTTGCATCTAAATCTTTTTTTTTTGGGGGAAGGGGGGTGAGAAGGATTACTTACCCTTACTTACCCTATCCTAGGTATTCCTTGAAGAGGTGGGGTTTCAGGTGTCTCCGGAAGGTGGTGATTGACTCCGCTGTCCTGGCGTCGTGAGGAGTTTGTTCCACCATTGGGGGCCAGAGCAGCGAACAGTTTTGACTGGGCTGAGCGGGAACTGTACTTCCTCAGTGGTAGGGAGGCGAGCAGGCCAGAGGTGGATGAACGCAGTGCCCTTGTTTGGGTGTAGGGCCTGATCAGAGCCTGGAGGTACTGAGGTGCCGTTCCCCTCACAGCTCCGTAGGCAAGCACCATGGTCTTGTAGCGGATGCGAGCTTCAACTGGAAGCCAGTGGAGAGAGCGGAGGAGCGGGGTGACGTGAGAGAACTTGGGAAGGTTGAACACCAGACGGGCTGCGGCGTTCTGGATGAGTTGTAGGGGTTTAATGGCACAGGCAGGGAGCCCAGCCAACAGCGAGTTGCAGTAATCAAGACGGGAGATGACAAGTGCCTGGATTAGGACCTGCGCCGCTTCCTGTGTGAGGCAGGGTCGTACTCTGCGGATGTTGTAGAGCATGAACCTACAGGAACGGGACACCGCCTTGATGTTAGTTGAGAACGTCAGGGTGTTGTCCAGGATCACGCCAAGGTTCTTAGCGCTCTGGGAGGAGGACACAATGGAGTTGTCAACCGTGATGGCGAGATCATGGAACGGGCAGTACTTCCCCGGGAGGAAGAGGAGCTCCGACTTGCTGAGGTTCAGCTTGAGGTGGTGATCCGTCATCCACACTGATATGTCTGCCAGACATGCAGAGATGCGATTTGCCACCTGGTCATCAGAAGGGGGAAAGGAGAAGATTAATTGTGTGTCGTCTGCATAGCAATGATAGGAGAGACCATGTGAGGTTATGACAGAGCCAAGTGACTTGGTGTATAGCGAGAATAAGAGAGGGCCTAGAACAGAGCCCTGGGGACACCAGTGGTGAGAGCGCGTGGTGAGGAGACAGATTCTCGCCACGCCACCTGGTAGGAGCGACCTGTCAGGTAGGACGCAATCCAAGCGTGGGCCGCGCCGGAGATGCCCAACTCGGAGAGGGTGGAGAGGAGGATCTGATGGTTCACAGTATCGAAGGCAGCCGATAGGTCTAGAAGGATGAGAGCAGAGGAGAGAGAGTTAGCTTTAGCAGTGCGGAGCGCCTCCGTGATACAGAGAAGAGCAGTCTCAGTTGAATGACTAGTCTTGAAACCTGACTGATTTGGATCAAGAAGGTCATTCTGAGAGAGATAGCGGTAGAGCTGGCCAAGGACGGCACGCTCAAGAGTTTTGGAGAGAAAAGAGAGAAGGGATACTGGTCTGTAGTTGTTGACATCGGAGGGATCGAGTGTAGGTTTTTTCAGAAGGGGTGCAACTCTCGCTCTCTTGAAGACGGGAGGGACGTAGCCAGCGGTCAGGGATGAGTTGATGAGCGAGGTGAGGTAAGGGAGAAGGTCTCCGGAAATGGTTGAGAGAAGAGAGGAGGGGATAGGGTCAAGCGGGCAGGTTGTTGGGCGGCCGGCCATCACAAGACGCGAGATTTCATCTGGAGAGAGAGGGGAGAAAGAGGTCAGAGCATAGGGTAGGGCAGTGTGAGCAGAACCAGCGGTGTCGTTTGACTTAGCAAACGAGGATCGGATGTCGTCGACCTTCTTTTCAAAATGGTTGACGAAGTCATCTGCAGAGAGGGAGGAGGGGGGGGATTCAGGAGGGAGGAGAAGGTGGCAAAGAGCTTCCTAGGGTTAGAGGCAGATGCTTGGAATTTAGAATGGTAGAAAGTGGCTTTAGCAGCAGAGACAGAGGAGGAAAATGTAGAGAGGAGGGAGTGAAAGGATGCCAGGTCCGCAGGGAGGCGAGTTTTCCTCCATTTCCGCTCGGCTGCCCGGAGCCCTGTTCTGTGAGCTCGCAATGAGTCGTCGAGCCACGGAGCGGGAGGGGAGGACCGAGCCGGCCTGGAGGATAGGGGACATAGGGAGTCAAAGGATGCAGTAAGGGAGGAGAGGAGGGTTGAGGAGGCAGAATCAGGAGATAGGTTGGAGAAAGTTTGAGCAGAGGGAAGAGATGATAGGATGGAAGAGGAGAGAGTAGCGGGGAGAGAGAGCGAAGGTTGGGACGGCGCGATACCATCCGAGTAGGGGCAGTGTGGGAAGTGTTGGATGAGAGCGAGAGGGAAAAGGATACAAGGTAGTGGTCGGAGACTTGGAGGAGTTGCAATGAGGTTAGTGGAAGAACAGCATCTAGTAAAGATGAGGTCAAGCGTATTGCCTGCCTTGTGAGTAGGGGGGAAGGTGAGAGGGTGAGGTCAAAAGAGGAGAGGAGTGGAAAGAAGGAGGCAGAGAGGAATGAGTCAAAGGTAGACGTGGGGAGGTTAAAGTCGCCCAGAACTGTGAGAGGTGAGCCGTCCTCAGGAAAGGAGCTTATCAAGGCATCAAGCTCATTGATGAACTCTCCGAGGGAACCTGGAGGGCGATAAATGATAAGGATGTTAAGCTTGAAAGGGCTGGTAACTGTGACAGCATGGAATTCAAAGGAGGCGATAGACAGATGGGTAAGGGGAGAAAGAGAGAAAGACCACTTGGGAGAGATGAGGATCCCGGTGCCACCACCCCGCTGACCAGAAGCTCTCGGGGTGTGCGAGAACACGTGGGCGGACGAGGAGAGAGCAGTAGGAGTAGCAGTGTTATCTGTGGTGATCCATGTTTCCGTCAGTGCCAAGAAGTCAAGGGACTGGAGGGAGGCATAGGCTGAGATGAACTCTGCCTTGTTGGCCGCAGATCGGCAGTTCCAGAGGCTACCGGAGACCTGGAACTCCACGTGGGTCGTACGCGCTGGGACCACCAGATTAGGGTGGTCGCGGCCACGCGGTGTGGAGCGTTTGTATGGTCTGTGCAGAGAGGAGAGAACAGGGATAGACAGACACATAGTTGACAGGCTACAGAAAAGGCTACGCTAATGCAAGGAGATTGGAATGACAAGTGGACTACACGTCTCGAATGTTCAGAAAGTTAAGCTTACGTAGCAAGAATCTTATTGACTAAAATGATTAAAATGATACAGTACTGCTAAAGTAGGCTAGCTGGCAGTGGCTGCGTTGTTGACACTACACTAATCAAGTCGTTCCGTTGAGTGTAATAGTTTCTACAGTGCTACTATTCGGGGGCTAGCTGGCTAGCTAGCAGTGTTGTTTACGTTACGTTGCGTTAAAAGAACGACAATAGCTGGCTAGCTAACCTAGGAAATCGCTCTAGACTACACAATTATCTTTGAAACAAAGACGGCTATGTAGCTAGCTACGATCAAACAAATCAAACCGTTGGTAGTTAGCGACCCAGTCATCTAATGACCTGTATACAGTTTAAGTCGTAAGTTTACATAAACCTTAGCCAAATACATTTAAACTCAGTGTTTCACTATTCCTGATATTTAATCGTAGTAAAAATTCCCTGTCTAAACCTCTTGCTCCTACCCGACACGCAGGCGTCCCATCTAGACATCTGGAAATGCAAATGCGCTACGCTAAATGCTAATAGCACTCGTTAAAACTCAAACGTTCATTAAAATACACATGCAGGGTACTGAATTAAAGCTACACTCGTTGTGAATCCAGGCAACAAGATTTTTAAAATGCTTTTCGGCGAAAGCATGAGAAGCTAATATCTGATAGCATGTAACACCCCAAAAGTCCCGCAGGGGACGTAAACAAAACAATTAGCATAGTCGTCGCTACACAAACCGCACAAATAAAATATAAAACATTCATTACCTTTGGCCATCTTCTTTGTTGGCACTCCTAGATGTCCCATAAACATCACTATTGGGTCTTTTTTTCAATTAAATCGGTCCATATATAGCCTAGATATCGATCTATGAAGACTGTGATCAAGGAAAAAATTGCGTTTTATAACGTAACGTAATTTTTTTAAATTAAAAAAGTCGACGATAAACTTTCACAAAACACTTTGAAATACTTTTGTAATGCAGCTTTAGGTATTAGTAAACGTTAATAAGTGATCAAATTGATCACGAGTCGATGTATATTCTATAGCTGTACGTCTGGAAATAATGTCCGGGTAAATCTCAACCAAAATATCCGGTCGGAGACCGGAAGAAAGGCGCTACCTTGTGTCCGTTTGACCAAGAAACAAATCGTAGGCAAATGACAAGACTGTTGACATTGAGTGGAAGCTGTAGGTATTGCAACCTCGGCTCCATTTAATGTCGTTCACATTCAACAATGGGTTCTAGTGGCGCATGGATATATTTTCGCATTTTCAGTGATCAGATTTTCCTGCGCTTTTCGATGAAACGCACGTTCTGTTATAGTCACAGCCGTGATTTAACCAGTTTTATAAACGTCTGAGTGTTTTCTATCCACACATACTAATCATATGCATATACTATATTCCTGGCATGAGTCGCAGGGCGCTGAAATGTTGTGCGATTTTTAACAGAATGTTCGAAAAAGTAGGGGTAGGAGTAACAGGTTAATAAGTCAGTTAGGATCACCACTTTATTTTGAGAATGTGAAATGTCAGAATAATAGTAGAGATAATTATTTATTTCAGCTTTTATTTATTTAATCACATTCCCAGTGGGTCAGAATTTTACATACAATCAATTAGTATTTGATAGCATTGCCTTTAAATTGTTTAACTTGGGTCAAACATTTTGGGAAGCCTTCCACAAGCTTCCCACAATAAGTTGGGTGAATTTTGGCCCAATTTTCTTGTCAGAGGTGGAATAACTGAGTCAGGTTTGTAGTTCTCCTTTCTCGCACACACTTTTTCAGTTCTGCTCACAAATGTTCTTTGCAAATGAGGTCAGGGCTTTCGGATGGCCACTCCAGTACCTTGACTTTGTTGTCCTTAAGCTATTTTTTCACAACTTTGGAAGTTTGCATGGGGTCATTGTCCATTTGGAAGACCCATTTGCGACCAATATAGCCACATCATTTTCCATCCTCATGATGCCTTCCATTTTGTGAAGTGCACCAGTCCCTCCTGCAGCAAAGCACCCCCACAGCATGATGCTGCCACCTCTGTGCTTCATGGTTGGGATGGTGTTCTTTGGCTTGCAAGCCTCCCCCTTTTTCCTCCAAACATAATGATGGTCATTATAGCCGAACAGTTATATTTTTGTTTCATCAGAACAGAGGTTATTTCTCCAAAAAGTACGATCTTTGTCCCCATGTGCAGTTGCAAACCGTAGTCTGGCTATTTTATGGTGGTTTTGGACCAGTGGTTTTGGACCAGTGGCTTCTTCCTTGCTGAGCTGCATTTTAGGCATTTTAGGTTATGTTGATATAGGACTCATTTAATTGTGGATATAGATACTTTTGTACCTGTCTCCTCCTTTTTAAGTGGGGGAACTTGCACAATTGGTGGCTGACTAAATACTTTTTTGCCCCACTGTATATAGGGAATAGAGTGACATTTTGGATTCAACCTAGTTGTTGAATTCATTTTTACTTGAAATCTCCAATTCCTCTCTCCTCTTCCTGTCCAGGTGACCAATAAGGTGGAGCTGGAGCCCAGGCAGTTTGTTGATTGGATGAGACTGGAGCCCCAGTCTGTGGTGTGGCTTCCTGTGCTACATAGAGTGGCGGCTGCTGAGACCGCCAAGCACCAGGCCAAGTGTAACATCTGTAAAGAGTGTCCCATTGTGGGGTTCAGGTAAAAATACACACAAACGCATATAGGTACAAATGTGCACACACACAGCAACTAACTGATGTTAGTTCCTTTTCTTTTTTTCTGTTGGGGGGGCAGTAGATCAGCTTTAAAATTGCAGATAGATTGGTTGCAGATAGAGTGGTTTCCATCAATTTAATTGTCTGCGTAATATCCAATCCCCCATATATTTTTGGGAAATATATATATAATTTTGGGGGAAATATTTCCTCACAGTATATATATAAATTATATATCTTTAAAAAATATATTTCCTTTATTATTTTCCCGTAATCCTGACATGAATCCCTAATTGGAGTAAGCAAATGGACAACAACACTTAGGCCTCTACTTCCAACTTAAACATACACATTTATATTTTGTTTGTTTTGCCATACAGTACCAGTCAAACATTTGGACACACCTATTCATTCAAGGGTTTTTCTTTATTTTTAAATATTTTTTTCTTACATTGTAGAATAATAGCGAAGACATCAAAACTATGAAATATCACATATGGACAAGGTAGGGTTGGTATACAGAAGTTAGGTCTATTTGGTAAAGACTATGTCCATATTATGGCAAGAACAGCTCAAATAAGCACAGAGAAATAACAGTCCATCATTGCTTTAAGGCATGAAGGTCAGTCAATCTGGGATATTTTAAGGCATTTTGAGACATACTAATCTTTCAGAAAACCAGTTCAGATTTAAGGTCATTATATAAATAGGCACACTTAATTTTGTCTGGCTTGCCATTCCAAATTAAATGGGGGAAAAAATGTGCTCATTAAATTAAAAAATGTCGCCAGGCCATAAGCAAATAGTTCAACTGGGATAGATACGACTAAAGAGTTAATCAGGGTGATTTTTAAATTAATAGACAGATATTTTCCTTTCCACAGTAGGAAGATCTTATCTATTTTTGTCCCCCCCCCACACACACACACACACACACACACACACACACACACACACAGTGGGTTCATGCATGCTGGTCTCCCTGCTCTAGTAGAGTAGAGCAGAAAGGCAGAAAGGGCAGGCCTGCTCTGGAGGGCAGGCATTTATCTAAATGTCAGCAGATCATAAACTTCTGACTAAATACCAACTGGAGGAGGACATCTATAATCACACGCGCTTGGACACGCACGTACACACACAGACGCAGACATCCACAAACAGTGCATAACAGACCACCCCTGTGATACATACTGGGGGTCTCAAAAGACTCCTAAAGGTCTCTTTCACACAAATGAACCAACACTGCCGGCTGATATGTCAGTAGTTTAACATAATAACACTCTTCTGATTCCAAAGACCTCCCTGTGATGAGCTGAGTTCAAAGATGTCCACAGGCTAAACACTATTGTTTGCTGTCATCCTCTTTTACAACTATTCACTTAACTCTCCTGTTCTGCCTTTGATGGCAAGGGGATATGACATCAGTCACAGAATGGGAGCAGAATAAGACACAACACCATGCAAGCCAGAATCTAGTGTCCAGTGTTGTGTATTTCTGGTTACTCACTAAGTAGTTACACCAGCTAGAGAATGTCTGAGTGAAACACTAGAAGACATTTGACACAACACATTCCCTTGGTTGTCTGTCGGGAGGGAGGGAGGGACTATTACAAAGTAGAAATATGGACCCACAGGGTCATTAATTGGTGGGCGTCTGTGTCAAGGCTAATGAAAAGGTTGCTGTGTAGTGGGACGTGTGGTATACTGTGCTCAACTGTCTGATGCATTGCTATGGGCTCTGTCATCACTCAAATCACCTTGGCTGTGGTAGAGGAGAGAGAAGCAGAGGGATGGAAGACTTCTGATGTTGCGCATAATATATGCCATTTAGCAGACGCTTTTATCCAAAGCGACTTACAGTCATGTGTGCATACATTCTACGTATGGGTGGTCCCGGGGATCAAACCCACTACCCTGGCGTTACAAGCACCATGCTCTACCAACTGAGCTACAGAAGGACCACTGCATGAATTCGGTTCATCTTAATATACAGTTGTCTTACGAATGTCGTATATATTCTGATTTGAGTACAATGAAAAGGTGTTTTGGGATAGAGCTGCAGGTGCTTCATTTCGATCTTAGCAGAGGGATTGGAGAAAGAACGTGATGACAGGAGGCCCTGGAATTGCGATAGCATATGCAAGAACAAGATTGGGAAATGGAGGAATCTGTTTGACAGAATCATTACTCTTATTATCTTGTTTTTCCCTAGGTATCGCAGTCTGAAGCACTTTAACTATGACGTGTGTCAGAGCTGCTTCTTCTCTGGACGAACCGCCAAGGGCCACAAGCTCAACTACCCCATGGTGGAGTACTGCACGCCGGTGAGGAACACACACACACACACTTCTGTGCAACCTCATTCTACAAATCACTAGTTTTTGCAACTTGTCCTGCCAGCTACATCAACTTTAGGAGCCTGGAGCAAATTGTATTTGACTGAACAAACCATGAAATAATGTTTATAATTTCTGAGAGAGAGAGAGAGAGAGAGAGAGAGAGAGAGAGAGAGAGAGAGAGAGAGAGAGAGAGAGAGAGAGACTCTCATTCAAGGGGGGTTTAAACCATTTTTTACATTGTAGAATAGTATTGAAGATATCAAAACTATGAAATAACACATACGGAATCATGAAGGAACCAAAACAGTGTGAAACAAGTCAAAATATATATATATATATTTTTGGGGGGAGATTCTTCAAAGTAGCCACCTTGTTGACAACATTGCACACTGTTGGCATTCTCTCAACCAGCTTGAGGTGTGTGGAATGTGTTTCAATTAACATGTGTGCCTTAAGAAGTTGTTTTGTGGAAATGATTTATTTCTTAATGCGTTTGAGACAATCAGTTGTGTTGTGACAAGGTAGGGAGATAATAGGTCCATATAATGGCAAGAAAAGCTCAAGAGAAACGATAATCCGTCATTACTTTAAGAAATACGGAACATTTCAAGAACTTTGAAAGTCTCTTCAAGTGCAGTCTTAAAAAACATCAACCGCTATGATGAAACTGGCCCTCATGAGGACCGCCACAGGAATGGAAGACCCAGAGTTACTTCTGCAGCAGAGGCTAAGATCATTAGAGTTACCAGCCGCAGAAATTGCAGACAAAATAGACTCAGTGAATCAGGCCTTCATGGTCAAATTGCTGCAAAGAAACCACTACTAAAGGACAACAATAATAAGAAGAGACTTGCTTGGGCCAAGAAACACGAGCAACGAACATTAGACCAGTGGAAATGTGTCCTTTGGTCTGGAGTCCGAATTGGAGATTTTTGGTTCCAACCGCCATGTCTTTATGAGAAGCGGTGTAGGTCAAAGGATGATCTCCGCATGTGTATTTCCCACGGTAAAAAATGAAGGAGCAGGTCTTGTGGTGTGGGGGTGCTTTGCTGGTGACACAGTGAACTCTGATTTATTTAGAATTCAAGGCACAGTTAACCAGCATGGCTACCACAGCATTCTGCAGCGATACGCCATCCCATCTGGTTTGGGCTTAGTGGGACAATGACCCAACACACCTCCAGGCTGTGTAAGGGCTATTTGATCAAGAAGGAGAGTGATAGAGTGCTGCATAAAATAAGCTGGCCTCCACAATCCCCCGATCTCAACCAAATTGAGACGGTTTGGGATGAGTCGGACCTCGGAGAGAAGGAAAAGATGCCAACAAGTGCTCAGCCTATTTGAAAACTCCTTCAATACAAGGACTATGATTGAATCGTACTACACCAGCTTTGTTGCTCGTCGGATGTGGCAGGGTTTGCAAGCTATTACGGATTACAAAGAGAAACCCAGCCTCGAGCTGCCAAGTGACGCGAGCCTACCAGACGAGCTAAATGCCTTTTATGCTCGCTTTGAGGCAAGCAACACAGAAGTATGCATGAGAGCACGAGCTGTTCCGGAAGACTGTGTAATCACACTCTCCGTAGCCAATGTGAGCAAGACCTTTAAACAGGTCAACATTCATGAGGCCACGGGGCAAGACGGATTATTAGGATGTGTACTCAAAGCATGCACGGACCAACTGGCAAGTGTCTTCACTGACATTTTCAACCTCTCCCTGACCGAGTCTGTAATACCTACGTTTCAAGCATAGTCCCTGTGCCCAAGAAAGCAAAGATAATCTGCCTAAATGACTACCACTCTGTAGCATACAGGTCGGTAGCCATGAAGTGCTTAGAATGGCTGGTCATGGCTCACATCAACACCATCATCCCGGAAATCCGAGACCCACTCCTATTTGCATACCGCCCCAACAGATCCACAAATGCAATCTCTATTGCACTCCACACTGCCCTTTCACACCTGGACAAAAGGAACACCTATGTGAGAATGCTGTTCAATGACTACAGCTCGACATTCAACACCAAAGTGCTCACAAAGCTCAGCACTAAGCTATGGACCCTGGAACTAAACACCTCCCTCTGCAACTGGATCCTGGACGTCCTGATGGGCCACGCCCAGGTGGTAAGGGTAGGCAAAAACACATCTGCCACCCTGGTCCTCAACACTGGGGCCCCTCGGGGGTGTGTGCTTAGTCCCATCCTGTACTTCCTGTTCACCCACGACTGCGTGGCCAAGCACGACTCCAACAAAATCATCAAGTTGGATGATGACACAACAGTGGAAGGCCTGATCCCCGACAACTATGAGACATCCTTTCGGTTGGAGGTCAGAGACCTGGCGGTGTGGTGCCAGGACAACAACCTCTCCCTCAATTTGAGTAAGACAAAGTAGCTGATCGTGGACTGTAGGAAAAGGAGGGTCAAACAGGCCCCCATTAACATTGACCGGGTTGTAGTGGATTGGGTCGAGACTTTCCTTGGTGTCCACATCACCAGCAAACTATCATGGTTCAAACACACCAAGATAGTCGTGAAGGAAATATTTTACCCTCAGGAAAATATTTGGTATGGGTCCCCAGATCCTCAAAACGTTATACAGCTGCACCATCGAGAGCATCCTGACTTGTTGCATCAACGACTAGACGGGGTGGTGCGTACAGCCCAATACATCACTCGGGGCCAATCTTCCTGCCATCCATGACCTATATACTAGGCGGTGTCCCAAAAAATTTGGCCCAAAGAATTGTCAGACTCCAGTCACCCAATTGATAGACTGTTCTATCTGCTACCGCACGGCAAGCAGTACCGGAGCGACAAGTCTATACAAAAGGCTCATTAACAGCTTCTACTCCCAAGCCATAAGACTGCTGAACAATTAATCAAATGGCCACCCGGACTATATTCATTGACACCCCCTCCCCTTTTGTTTTTACACTGCTGCCAATTGCTGTTAATTATCTATGCATAGTCACTTTACCCCTACCTACAGTACATTAACAAATTACCTCAACTAACCTGTACCCCGCACATTGACTTGGTACCGGTACCCCCTGTATATAGCCTCGTTATTTTATTGTTACTTTTTATTTATTTTTTACTTTAGTTAATTTAGTAAATACTTTCTTAATTCTATTTCTTGAACTGCATTGTTGGTTAAGGGCTTGTAAGTAAGCATTTTGCGGTAAGGTCTACCTGTTGTATTCGGCACGTGACAAATACAATTGGATATGATTTGAAATTTGGTTGCTAATTAACTCATTAACGAGGAAAACAGAAAAAAAACATATATTTGACACACACTTCCTCCTCTCCGTCTTACAATCGTTCTCCTCTCTCTCTCTCCTCCAGACCACGTCAGGTGAGGACATGCGTGATTTCACCAAGGTGCTGAAAAACAAGTTCCGCTCCAAGAAGTACTTTGCCAAGCACCCCCGTTTGGGCTATTTACCAGTCCAGACTGTTCTTGATGGAGACAATATGGAGATGTAAGTGCCTTGAAGGGATGGTCTCGTCGTGTTGCCCTCCTGTCAAGACTTTAATTTACACTCCCTGTGTGCTTACTTACCTGTCTGCGGACTGTTATACCCTCTGGCAGACTCAGGCAATTTATCTCCTGTGTAGCACAGAGCTGTAGCACAGGGTTGCTGCTCTGCTGAGGAGTGAGTCTGTCTGGATTTACGCTGGTCGCTCGCTCAGACACACATAAATCCTCAGTAATGGTGTTTAACTATTGCAGATTATGCAGATGCTAGAGTCAGGTGGCGGGAGGTGTGAGTTATGTCCCCCTCTCTGTCTCCATAAACTAGTAGCTTCAACGAATGTCTCTCTTTCTCCCCACATCTCTTTATCTCACCCCTTTTTGATATATCCTCCTCTATCAGTATCTTTCCATCTTTGTATGTCTCTCTCTCTCTTTCTCTCTCTCTCCTTCACACAGACACACACTAACGCACGCACATTCCAGATCTATACAGCTACTCCTCAGATTGATTACCCCACCATCCTCATTCCACTCATCTCTCCACTCTGTCTTGCTTTTCCTCCCTCCTCTCTCTGTACCTGAGACATAAAATACATTACCAAAAGTATGTGGACACCTGTTCGTCAAAATTCTAATTCCAAAATCATTGATATTGAGGTCGAGCACTGATGCTGGGCAATTAGGCCTGGCTTGCAGTCGGTGTTCCAATTCATCCCAAAGGTGTTCGGTGGGGTTAAGGTCAGGGCTCTCTGCAGGCAGGTCAAGTTCTTCCACACCAATCTTGACAATCCTTTTCTGTATGGACCTCGCTTTGTGCACAGGAGCATTGTCATGCTGAAAAGGGAAAGGGCCTTTACCAAACTGTTGCCACAAAATTGGAAGCACAGTGTTGTCTAGAATGTGATTGAATACTGTAGCATTAAAATGTCCCTTCACTGGAACTAACGGGCCTAGCCCGAACTATGAAAAACAGCCCCAGACCATTATTCCTCCTCCACCAAACTTTACAGTTGGCACTATGCATTGGGGCAGGTAGCATATACCTGGCATCCGCCAAAATCAGATTTGTCTGTCGGACTGCCAGATGGTGAAGCGTGATTCATCACTCCAGAGAATGCATTTCCATTGCTCCAATGGCTGCGAGCTTTACACTACTCCAGCCTATTCTTGGAATTGTGCATGCTGATCTTAGGCTTGTCTGTGTGGCTGCTCGGCCATGGAAACCCAGTTCATTAAGCTCCCGACAAACAGTTATTGTGCTGACATTGGATCCAGAGGCAGGTTGGAACTTGGTAGTGAGTGCAAACAAAGCCAGATGATTTTTACACGCTTCAGCACTCGGTGGTCCCGTTCTGTAAGCTTGTGTGGCCTACCATTTTGCGGCTGAGCCGTTGTTGCTCCTAAACACTTCCACTTTACAATAGCAGCACTTACAGTTGACCGGGGCAGCTCTAGCAGGGCAGAAATCCGAACGGTGGCACATTGAAAGTTACTAAGATCTTCAGTAAGGCCATTCTACTGCCGATGCTAGTCTATGGAGATTGCATGATTGTGTGCTCGATATTATACACTTGTCAGCAACAGGTGTGGCTGAAATAGCCGAATCCACTAATTTGAAGGGGTGTCCACATACTTTAGTAAATATAGTGTACCACATGCAGTGGGGCGTACTTGACAAATGCCTTTAAAAGGTGGAGAAAAGTTTGAAAATTGGGAAGGGATTCTTTAAAATGCTACAAAGGAAATGGTGGCTTGTAGAAATATGACTGTTCAAAAAATAATCACACACACTGTTAACTCCCTCCCACCTGCTCTTCCTTCATTACACGACAAATGGGATTTCTAACTAAGAGACATATGTTAATTTGAAAGACGCATTGGAGCCACCTTCCTTGCTGTGTTATGTGTCGTTCACCACCCTTATTTGTGAGAGCTCAGGATAAAGGCTGTACACTACATTAACTCTCGCAGGGAGTCTGATGAGTTTAGGAGTTGTGTGGGTTGGAGTTTGAGAGTGTGCATTTGGGGACTCATCTTAAAACACATTAACTCAGACTTTTGTGTGGAGTCAATAACACACAATAACACAGAGATGTACAACGTTCTGACAAACACAAACACACACTTCTGTCAACCCGAGCAGAGGCGGCAGTAGCGAGCGCGGGCTAATGAAATTCCTCCTGAACATATGGCAGTGTTTCTGTGTTCCCAGCACCCTCTCTGTCAAGCAAGGAAAGGTGTCGGAGTGCACACGTGTTGTTTACCCCCCTTATAGAGGAGAGGAGAGGGTGATAGAGGATGAGAGGAGAGGGGAGGAAAGAACATTGTTAACAGACATTGTTAACCTTTCTAGGGCAGGCGTTCTGCTAGCGGAACCCCTCCACAACATTCCTCTGAAAAGGCAGTGCGCGAAATTCAGAAATAGTTTTTAGAAATATGTAACTTTCACACATTAACAAGTCCAATACAGCAAATGAAAGATAAACATCATGTTAATCTACCCATCATGTCCGATTTCAAAAATGTTTTACAGCGACAGCACAACATATAATTATGTTAGGTAATAGCCAAGTCAAAAAAAAGAGACAATTTTCCAGCCAAAGAGAGGAGTCACAAAAAGCAGGATAAAATGAATCACTAACCTTTGATGATCTTCATCAGATGACACTCATAGGACATCATGTGACACAATATATGTATATTTTGTTCGATACTGTGCATATTTAGATTGGCGCGTTATGTGCAGTAATGTTTTGATTCCAAAACATCCGGAGAGTTTGCAGAAATACTCATCATAAACATTGATAAAAGATTCAACTGTTATTCACAGAATTAAAGATAGACTTCTCCTTAATGCAACCGCTGTGTCAGATTTCAAAGAAACTTTACGGAACCCAAAACAGCCAGAGGAATTTCCGCCATTTTTTGGGTGAACAGAAGTTAGAAATTACACCATAAATATTCACTTACCTTTGATGATCTTCATCAGAAGGCACTCCCAGGAATCCCAGTTCAACAATAAATGACTGATTTTTTACATAAAGTTCCATAAAGTTCATCATTTATGTCCAAATAGCCACTTGTTGTTAGCGTGTTCAGCCCAGTAATCCATCTTCATGAAGCGCAGGCACTTAGTCCAGACAAAAACTCAAAAAGTTCCATTACAGTCCTTTTGAAACATGTCAAACGATGTATGGAATTAATCTTTAGGATGTTTATAAAAAATCAATAATGTTCCAACCGGAGAATTCCTATGTCTGAAGAAAAGCACTGGAATGAGAAGTAACTCTGTCGGGAGCGCACATCATGAGACCAAGGCACTCTGCCAGACCACTGACTCAAAGAGGTCTCATGAGCCCCTCCTTTATAGTAGAGTCCTCATTCAAGTTTCTAAAGACGGTTAACATCTAGTGGAAGCCGTAGGAAGTGCAACTTCATCCATATCGCAATGTGTATTCCGGAGGCCGAGCTTTGAAAGACTACAAACCTCAGATGTCCCACTTCCTGGCTGGATTTTTCTCAGGTTTTCGCCTGCCATATGAGTTCTATTATACTCACAGACATCATTCAAACAGTTTTAGAAACTTCAGAGTGTTTTCTATCCAATACGAATAATATGCATATATTAGCATCTGGGACAGAGTAGGAGGCAGTTCACTCTGGGCATGCTATTCATCCAAAAGTTAAAATGCTGCCCCCTATCCCAAAAGAGATTTAAGTTAAAAAGTGAGTGTCAGGGCAGCTTGTCCCTCAAGACCTGTTGAGCTGCACTGGCATACAGGTGAGTTTGAAATAATCAGGATTGAATTGGATTTAATATGTGTTTTGGTATTCAGTGAAAAGATAGAATATATTCCCGGGACCACCCATACGTAGAATGTATGCACACATGACTGTAAGTCGCTTTGGATAAAAGCGTCAGCTAAATGGCATATATATATAATACAACATCATGCAAACAATAATGATAATGAAAACCTTTTGCTACAGTATGGAACACTCAACACATGCAACAGTGTGTGTGTGTGGGGGGGGGTGTATGGTGGTTTGCCATGTAGGCTAGTTGTTGTAGAAACTCCAGCAACAACCAGCAACAACTCCAGTATCACATTTGACACCACAGTATATTCAGCACTCTGCACTCACAACATCATGTGATCAAGGCTTTGCATATGAAAATGCCCTTCCCTCCCCTTCATTTTCAGAGTCAGTGTGGGAGTCTACTGTTGGCTTCGTACATACCAGTCAGTCCCTTTCCCTAATACATAAATACACAAAGTCTCCCTGATGGTGCCAGGGACATGCTTCAATGCAGAGACAAGTTTTTGTTTAGGTGTGAATATCAATTAATCTGTTTTTTTTAATGCAATGTGTTTAAAAATAATTTGAAGAATTGTTTTTACCAGAAAATAGTTAAGCCAACAGTTATTCCTTCACATTTTGTCAGAAAGGGGCTACTAAGTGTATTACGACTATTCTATATCAGGGGTATACATTGAACATGTTTGTGTTTGTCATGTGATCATTGTGCATTTCTAACTTTTTTCTATAGTTGCTGGTTGATGACAGTGACAATATCATTCCTGTAGATCACGGTGGCTAAATGTGGTTACTCAGTATATCCAGGGAGGTTGGCTGTAGCTGCTTTGGCCTGCTGCCATCCCAGGGAAAAGTGAACTCTTAAGGCCCAGCATCACTGACTCTCCAGGCCCCTTACTCCTGCTGCCTGTGCTCTATACAGCAGCAGCACCAACATTAGGCAGAGCTAAACGCTCCAAAGTTCATCCTCTCTCCTTCCTCCCTCTTCCTCCCGCTCTCTTCATCTTTTTCATAAGATGGCACCCATCCAGCCTGTCATGAGAAAAATTGGAGGAGAGAAAACCGTCTCATCACAGCAGTGTGTCTGTCTGGTTTTGAAAAAATTATACTAAAACCCTAGTTGGTGTTGTCCTCTCTAAAAAAAAAATGTCCTTATGTCACCAGTCACCAGTGCACAAAGTGCTAGCAGACTGCAGACAGCAGTCCCAAATAGCGAAATCTCTCCTTCACTGAGTGATCATGTACAATAGGAGTCTCATTTTGGCAGAGAAGTGACTACAGCTTTCTGTAACCAATGCGAGACACACACATCCACGATTCAGCGTTTTGCCTTTGAATGTCTCCACTTTCTTATTACGAACTATAAAACAAGGAATGATCTAACTTTCAGAGCTCACAAGCAATTACCTTAGCATCTCAAACGTCCTTTCCTTCTCTTCCTGTCACATTTATATTTAGCAACTGTTATTTTTCGGTACATTAAATTCATTTTTTTCGGCACTGTGCATTACAAGTTTAGACCTTTTGAAGTCTGCAAATTAAGTGTAACTGTAATAAGGGAATGGCACAGATAGGATATGGTATTTTGATAATCTCGGTAATGCTGGCAAATGTCAAGTAAGCCTAATAATAGCTGCACATTTGTCCTTGCGATTAGTTACAATATCACTTGGAACTTAATAGTTTAATTACTAGAAACCATTGGACCATAGGCTTAAGACGAAAGGGAAGATTTTATTTGGAGCTGGCTTTGAGAATAGGATGAACTTGCTCCTAAGGTCAGTGTATTTTCCTCTATAATAGTAAAGGTTAGGATTTGGTGTGGGCAAGCTGATACTAGACCTGTGCCTCTAAGGGCAACATCTACCTGGTTTGATGCGTGCTCCTGTTGTCACACACTTCTGGCTGTACCAAGCATCAACCCTCTTATGCTGTTGGTTGGAACCCTACCACTTGTACTCTCCTCCTGTTGTATTTGGTTCTTGAACGTGTTCCTGTTATGTGGTCCTAAATATAGATTTTCTGTGGTGCCTTTCCTCTCCTCCCCTCCCCTCCTGTCTGTTTCTCTTGCAGTCCCGTCACTCTCATCAGCATGTGTCCGGAGCAGTATGAGTGAGTATCTGCATGTGTCCCCCTCCAGATCAGAATGTTCCCCAACATCTAAAATTTACCACCCCAACCACCCCCAATCAGCCGTCACACCGCATGTTGCCTGTCTGCCCGATCTACCAAGCAAGCACTTCCTCCTCCTCTTCCTCACAGCATCCTCTTCCTCCTAACATCCTTTCATCCCACTAGCGGTGCAATAACTCCTGACTGGCTACCTAGATCATCAAAATCTTCTGTTGTTGATTTGTTTGTTTATTTATTTATTATATTCATTGATTTCTCGCTGCTGATTTGATTTGATTTTGTAATCAGTCTTTTTGGTTGTGTTATTGTGTCTCATTTTTTACCCATCTCCACCCTTCCATTCCCCCTCTCCAGGCTTTCCCAGTCACCCCAGCTCTCTCATGATGACACTCATTCCAGGATAGAGCAGTATGCTAGCAGGTACTGTACGCTTCCATCACACAAACTTTGCACACACTTGGTCGTGTAGAAGTTGAGAATATATACAGTGCATTCGGAAAGTATTCAGACCCCTTCATTTTTTACACATTTGGTTGTTACAGCCTTATTCTACAATGGATGAAAAACATTTTCCCTCATCAATCTACAAACAAAACCCCATTATGACAAATGTTTGCAATTTAAAAAAAAAAAACATGACACTCGAAATTGCATTGTTTCCATTGATCATCCTTGAGATGTTTTTACAACTTGATTGGAATCCGTCTGTAGTAAATTAACTTGATTGGACATGATTTGGAAAGGCATACACCTGTCAAAATATTGTCCCACAGTTGACAGTGCATTGTAGAACAAAAACCAAGCCATGAGGTCAAAGGAATTGTCTGTAGAGTGCCAAGACAGGACTGTGTTGAGGCACAGATCTGGGGAAGGGTACCAAAGCATTTCTGCAGCACTGAAGGTCCCGAAGAACACAGTGGCCTCCATCATGTATGGAAGAAGTTTGGAACCATCAAGACTCTTCCTAAAGCTTGCTGCCCGGCCAAACTGAGCAATCGGGGGAGAAGGGCCTTGGTCAGGGAGGTAACCAAGATCCCGATGGTCACTCTGACAGAGCTCCAGAGTTCCTCTGTGGAGATGGGAGAACCTTCCAGAAGGACAACCATCTCTGGGGCACTCCACCATGCAGGCCTTTATGGTAGAGTGGCCAGATGGAAGCCACTCCTCAGTAAAAGGCACATGACAGCCCGCTTGGAGTTTGTTAAAAGGGCTCTCAGACCATGAGAAAAAAAATGTGGTCTGATGAAACCAACATTGAGCTCATCATCACGTCTGGAGGAAACCTGGACCCGCTCATCACCTGGCCAATACCATCCCTACTGTGAAGCATTGTGGTGGCATCATCATGTTGTCGGGATGTTTTTCAACGGCAGGGACTGGGAGACTAGTCAGGATCGAGGGAAAGATTAATGGAGCAAAGTACAGAGAGATCCTTGATGAAAACCTGCTCCAAAGAGCTCAGGACCTCAGAGTGGGGCGAAGGTTCACCTTCCAACAGGCCAACGACCCTTAGCACACAGCCAAGGCAATGCAGAAGTGGCTTCGGGACAAGTCTCTGAATGTCCTTGAATGGCCCAGCTACAGCCCGGACTTGAACCAGATCGAACATCTCTGGAGGGACCTGAAAATTGCTGTGCAGCAACGCTCCCCATCCAACCTGACAGAGCTTGATATGATTGAGAGCTTGAGGGGATCTGCAGAATGGGAGAAACTCCCCAAATACAGGTCTGCCAAGCTTGTATTGTCCTACCCAAGAAAACTCAAGGCTGTAATAGCTGCCAAAGGTGCTTCAACAAAGTACTGAGTAAAGGGTCTGAATACTTATGTAAATGTAATATTTCTGTTTTAGTTTAACGAAACAAAATGTGGAAAAAGGGGGTCTCAATTCTTTCCGAATGCAATGTATTACCGCCTATGTCGTCTACACTGTTGTCCATTAAATTAGAGACAGTAGGGCTAGCCTCCCTTGCAAATATTATGGTGCCCCCTCAGTTTCAGCCATTCCATATGCTATACCATCGAGAGCATCCTAACTGGTTGCATCACCGCCTGGTATGGCAACTGCTCGGCCTCTGACCACAAGGCACTACAGAGGGTAGTGTGAATGGCCCAGTACATCACTGGGGCCAAGTTTCCTGACGTCCAGGACCTCAATACCAGAGGAAGGCCCATAAAATTGCCAAAGAATCCAGCCACCCCAGTCATAGACTGTTCTCTCTGCTACTGCATGGCAAGCTGTACTGGAGCGCCAAGTCTAGGTCCAAAAGGCTTCTTAACAGCTTCTACCCCCAAGCCATAAAACTACTGAACAGCTAATCAAATGGCTACCCCCCCCTCCATATTTACGCTGCTGCTACTCTCTGTTTACTCTCTGTTTATCACCTATGCATAGTCACATGTGACGAATAACATTTAATTTGATTTACACTGACAGGATTTGACCACCTGGTCTGACCCATCCTTCCCTTTCATGAACCATTAACCCACAGCTCAATGCACCTCACTGTTACCAGTTAACAAGCTGCCTTAACGCACACACACGCAAACATACACATACTGTACACGCAGACTCTGTATTAGCATACAAGCCCTATCCCAGTGTTAGCCGTGGGCCAGTGTAGGGCCAGTAATCCACTGTGTTCCCTTCCCAACCGCATGGATCTATCACAACAACAACACTCCACCCGTGCCCAATGGGATTGGACCAGTGTGGTTCTGAACCTCTCATCCCAGTTACTGTACTGTAATCCATCTCATGTCATAATTTGATCCCATATTGTAGTGGCTGATCCTCTGGCTGATGGACTGAATTCTGTCTGAATGTCAGATGTCTGTTGTCCACTCGTTATGTCACATTTCATCCGGTCACCTAGAATGGTGCACTAGCCAGCAGCAGTTTCTTCTGTACCCAGTAATGCTTCGTAGGCATTGACCCCCAACTTAACGTTCATTAACTCATCTGTGTTTCTCAGACTGGCTCAGATGGAACGCTCCAATGGTTCTCTGCCCACTGACAGCAGCTCAACTACAGGAAGCATGTAAGTAAACATTAGTAACCACAAGTAACCATTAGTAAACATTAGGTTTCTCCGTTACCCTACTGTCCACCTACTTGTCAACCTTGAAGTTAGACTAATGGACTTCATATCTCTGTCATGACTACCTGTGTTATGTTTGGCTCTGTGGACTGTCTCACCCTGCCATAAAATATTGAAGTCTCTCAGTTAATTCATGTGTTAGAGCTTTGAGTGGCATAAAATAAATATATATAACGATTATATATGATTATTATTGTCATTATTTGGTCTATGATAATAATTGAACAAGCAGAGAACAATAGATAGAAAAGAGGATGCGGAGAGGATGGGGGAGAAGGAGGAGAAATGGAGATGGAAAAACAGAGAGGGAGGAGAAGAGTTTGAAAGATAAGGATGAAAAGAGTTTGTTAAAGCGAGAAAGATGGTTTGCTTTGATATAGATTAAAATGAATGATCTTGGAGTGGGAAGATGGTTATGGGAAGAGAGAACTTTCAAGAGAAAAGGCGGGGCGAGAGAGGGAGAGGGGATGACAAAAGATAGAGAGGCGGTAAGCAATACTGAAGCCGCAGATTTGTGTGTGTGTCTGTCTAAGGGAGAGAGAGAAAGAGAGAGCGAGTTTGAGAGTGTTAAGACCTAATCCCAACTGAGATTCTTATCAGGGGAATGAGTTCTCTGAGCTCTCTGACGCCCTCTGAGGTCACACACACACACACAGCTCTCTGTACACACTCTGTTGCTATGATCCTGTGTTTAGAGGGGGGTTAGAATGTGATGATCCCTCAACCTGCTCTGATAAGAGGCAGGAAGCCGAGCTGAAGTCTGCAGATATCACTCAGATGATCTGCATGTGTGCACGTGTGCGTTCACTTATGCACATGTGGGATTTGGAAATGGTTTTCAGTGAGGACACGTTGGAAAAAATCAATCCACACACGAAGGCGCATCAGGCATGTTTGAGGGAGCGGGAGACAACTGTGTAAGAGAGAAACATAATCAGGAACACGGTGAGCATGATAGACAGATTGGAGAGGGATAAGAGAGTGACAGAAATATGGAAGAAGTGCGAGCCCTGTAGCATTCTATAGCCATGAAATACCTTGAAGGCTGGTCATGGCTCTGTCCAATTCGCATATCGCCGCAAGAGATCAACAAATGACGCAATCACTATTGCACTCCACTCTGCCCTCACCCACCTGGATAAAAGGAATATCTATGTAAAAATAGAGGGGGGTTAGTACTACTCCAAGCTTAGGACTCTGGTTCTGAACACCCCCATATGCAACTGGATCCTGGCGAGGGTAGGTAACAACACATCCACCATGCTGACCATCAACACAGGGGCCCCTCAGGTGTGTGTGTGTTTGGTCCCCTTCTGTACTCCCTGTTCATCTACGACTGCGTGGCCGCGCACGACTCTAACACCATCATCAATTTTGCTAACAACACAGCGGTGGTAAGACTGATCACCGATGACAATGCAGCAGCCTATAGGGAGAAGGTCAGAGACATTGCAGTGTGGTGCCAGGTCAACAACCACTTCCTCAAAGTCAGTAAGACAAAGCAGCTGATCGTGGACTACAGGAAACGGCCGGGCAAGTAGTGGAGTGGGTCGAGAGCTTTAAGTTCCTCTGTGTCCTTATAACTGAGATTAACATGGTCCAGACACACCCACAGAGTTGGGAAGAGGGCACGTAAGCACCATAAGGACCTCTACACCAGGTGGTGTCAGAGGAAGACCCAAACAATTGTCAAAGATTCCAGCCACCCAAACCGTAGACTGTTCTCTCTGTTACCGCACAGCAAGCGGTACCGGAGCGCCAAGTCTGAGACCAACAGGATCCTAAGCAGCTTCCACCCCAGGCCATAAGACTGCTAAACAAGACTGCTAAATAGCTGATCAAATGGCTACCCAGACTACCTGTATTGACCCTTTCTTGCACTGACTCTATGCACACACACTGGACGCACACACGCACACATAGCACACGCACACATGCATACTGATGACACACACTCACCAACATTCACACTCACCACATTACACGGCTGCTACTGTCTATTTCCTATCCTGTTACCTAGTCACTTTACCCCTACCTATACAGTATGCACGTAGCTACCTCAATTACCTTGTACCCCTACACATCGACTCGGTACTGGTACTCCCAGTACTTTAACTCATTATTGTTATTCATTGTGTAATTATCATTATGCCACTAGAGATTTTTTACAATCTTCTTTCGTATCTTCGAATCAAACCTTATTAGTCACATGCGCTGAATACAACAAGTGTAGACTTTACCGTGAAATGTTTACTTACAAGCCGTTAACCAACAGTGCAGTTCAAGAAGAGTTAAGAAAATATTTGCAAGTGGACTAAAATAAAAAGTATGAATAAAATGCAACGCAACACAATAAGAATAACACTAACGAGGCTATATACAGGGGGCACCGGTACCGAGTCAGTGTGCAGGGTAATTTGTACATGTAGGTGGGTGTGAAGTGACTATGCATTGATAATAAACAGCGAGTAGCAGCAGTGTACAAAAGGGAGGGGTTGCAATGTAAATTGTCTGGTGCCGATTTTATTAATTGTTCAGCAGTCTTATGACTTGGGGGTAGAAGCTGTTAAGGGGCCTTTTGGTCCTAGACTTAGCACTCCGGTACAGCTTGCCATGCGGTAGTAGATAAAACAGTCTATAACTTGGGTGACTGGAGTCTCTGACAATTTTATGTGCTTTCCTCTGACACCATCTATTGTATAGGTCCTGGATAGCAGGAAGCTTGGCCCCAGTGATGTACTGGGCCGTTCGCACTACCCTCTGCAGCGCCTTACAGTCAGATACCGAGCAGTTGCCATACCAGGCAGTGATGCAACCGGTCAGGATGCTCTCTATGGTGCAGCTGTAGAACCTTTTGAGGGTCTGGGTACCAATGCCGAAACTGTTCAGTCTCCCGAGGGGGAAAAGGTTTTGTCTTGCCCTCTTCACAACTGTCTTGATATGTTTGGACCATGATAGTTCGTTGACGATGTGGACACCAAGGAACACGAAACTCTCGACCCGCTCCACTACAGCCCAATCGATGTAATTGGGGGCCTGGTTTTCCTGTTGTCCACAATCAGGTCCTTTGTCTTGCTCACATTGATGGAGAGGTTGTTGTCCTGGCACCACACTGCCAGTTCTCTGACCTCCTCCCTATAGGCCGTCTCATCATTTCAGTGATAAGCCCTCTTTTTCTTAACTCTGCGTTATTGGAAAAAAAAACCTGTAAGTAAGCAGTTCACTGTTAGTCTACACCTGTTGTTTTACGAAGCATGTAACAAATACAATTTGATTTTGTTAGTGTCCATACTCACGTTTGTTTGTGTTCCTTTCAGCCATCTGCCCCCACACCTCCCTCTGTCCGCCTGCCCTCTCTGCTAAAAAACTCTATTATAAAACAGCTGTTGCTCGAGACACCCCAAAGTACTGTTTCACCACAGTAACGTCCTGAACATGCTTTTTGCTCTGATTACACCCTTACCTAACAATGTGATCTGCTTCGGATCGATGAGAGGAAAGAGGGAGGAAAAGACGGATGGATAGAGATTATATTTTTTTACAGGGCCAGACACAAGTGATAGGTGAAGGATGATGATTATGAGGATGAGGAAGGTTAATGCGATAGCTCCATTAGAAGTAGCAGAGTAAAAACAGCCTCCAGGCTCAAACTACTTATCTCCTCATCAGCTCAGTAAGTACACCCACTGTAAGGATTTTTCTACACCTTTCTGCTCAGGTAATATCCCATTATGTAGCTTACTTTCATTATGTTTTGACACTTATTTTCTCAAGTAGATTCTAGGGCTGGGAATTGACAGGAAGCTCACGATACGATATTGTCACCTTACTTAGGTGTCGATACGATATGTATTGCTGTTCTCACGATTCTATATGTATTGTGATTCAATACTGTGATTTTACTGCGATTTGATGTTCTAAACATCATTGCTCACCCTACGTCTGCTGCAGAGGGACAAGAGAGAGCCACGAGAAAATTAGTTTTGATCAGTCATGGAAATAAAAGTGCTGAAAACAAATTGTCTCCCTATTTAAAAGAAGATGGAGAACAGGCTGTGAATGATGCAGGTACAGCAAACTAGCGCAACATTTCTATTGTGATATTGTCAAAACGATACAATAGGATATATCGTCAAATTATATCCTGATATGTTAATGTAGATTTTGTTCCCCATTCAGTAATATATTTCCCCCTCTACACATTTATAAAAATACATTTTATTGTATTTTTTGAAAGGTAATGCTAAAACGGCAAAGTGCGTCAGACGTTTTGGGATGAGGATAAAATTTGTCAATGTTCTCCTAATTTTGTTTTAACTCCAAGACTGCGCCCTGTGTCAGTTGTAACAGGCAAATTAGCGATGCTTCCTTTAAAAGGATTAATTGCCTGGAATCTGTGGACAAACGTGTTAACACCCGTAAATCCTGTCTAAGCTGTGTGATGCGTTTGGACGACGGCCAGGCTTAACACTGAGTTCAGCATGTACTCCGCTAAGGATTCATTCTGATTCCCTTTTATGTCACGCTTAATGATTTCAATCATATCTAGGTCTGTTCCACCTACACTTGATCTTTCGAGAGTTCTTCATCTCTCCAACACCACCTGTGTCTTAGAACGCTCTTTAATTGTGTGTGTGTGTGTGTGTGTGTGTGTGTTTGTTGTTGTGCTGTGCATTTGTGTCCAGGCAAGCCAGAGAGCTGCTTATTATGTGTTATCTCCAGCCATGCCTAAGTGTGGTCATTGATGCTGCTGTAAATCACCAAGGTGCCAGGATTCTGCCTGTGCTTCCTCTCTTCTCTGTCTCCTTCTCCCCAGTAGTTCAATCCCTCTCTTTCTAACCTTCTCCCTCTGTGACTTCCTTTTTCTTCATATGTTTCTCCCTCTCTCCCTCTCGCTCTGTCCCTCCCTTCTTCCTTCCTTTTCTCCCTCCATCAACTCCGCTCTTACACACCATCTGATTTGGCTCTAGTAAAATCAAGCTTTACCTATGGGCTTAAACCAGGCTTCTCATTCAACTCTGAATTCAATTTACCCACTTTGCATCACAGAGAAAAACTACACAAAAATCCCCTGAAATGAACCATTTGATGACCCCCCCCCCCCTCTCCTCCCCCTCAAACCTCCACACAACCGACTCCATAGCACCGGTCCCAGGAGAGAAAAGGTTTGAAATCTCATCTGAAGTATGGCATGAAAGAGTTCTCTGCCTAATTTGGTCACTCAGCTTCATTGGGATGCCTGTGCTTTGTGAAGTTCTAGGCACAGAGCCCTGAACACACTGTTGCAGTAAAGCTGGCAAAATTCTACCCTACCACTGTAAGGATCGACGCTGGTAGACGAGAAACGGGTACAGGGAGAACATTTAATTAGCAACGGACATGGAACAGGACAGAAACAGCGTCTGGACATAAACACATAACACCATTAAAGCTGACACCGGGAACAAACGGGGGAGAAGACAGTTATTGAGAGGGTAATCAACAAGGTAATGGAGTCCAGATGAGTCCAATATTGCACAGCTGTAGGTAATGAAGGTGACAGGTGTGCATAATGAAGGGCAGCCAGGTGCCCTTCAAGCATGACGGGGATGGGCGCCTGCCGAGCCCACCGAGGCAAGACCTCTTGAGCCAGCTAAGGCGTGGAAACCCGACGAGCATAACATAACATGATATCTCTCTCTCTCTCTCTCTCTCTCTCTCTCTCTCTCTCTCTCTCTCTCTCTCTCTCTCTCTCTCTCTCTCTCTCTCTCTCTCTCTCTCTCTCTCTCACTCTCTCTCTCTCTCTGTCTCTCTCTCACTATTTAATTGGTCACTCATAGCGGTCAAGGTTTCATCCTGGCCCTATATTAGCACCTTCTCACACAGCTCTCCTTCCCGTTCCATATTCCCTCCCCATATCATAGAGTTGAAGTCGGAAGTTTACATACACTTTGGTTGGAGTCATTAAAACGTGTTTTTCAACCACTCCACAAATGTCTTGTTAACAACCTATAGTTTTGGCAAGTCGATTAGGAAATCAACTTTGTGCATGACACAATTAATTTTTCCATCAATTGTTTACAGACAGATTATTTCACTTATAATTCACTGTATCACAATTCCAGTGGGTCAGAAGTTTACATACACTAAGTTGACTGTGCCTTTAAACAGCTTGGAAAATTCCAGAAAATGAAATTATGGCTTTAGAAGCTACTGATAGGCTAATTGACATAATTTGGGTCAATTGGAGGTGTACCTGTGGATGTATTTCAAGGCCTACCTTCAAACTCAGTGTATATTTGCTTAACATCATGGGAAAATAAAACAAATCAGCCAAGACCTCAGAAAAGAAATTGTAGACCTCCATTAGTCTGGTTCATCCTTGGGAGCAACTTCCAAACGCCTGAAGGTACCAAGTTCATCTGTACAAACAATAGCACGCAAGTATAAACACCATGGGACCACGCAGCCATCATACCGCTCAGGAAGGAGACGCTTTCTGTCTCCTAGACATGAATGTACTTTGGTGCGAAAAGTTCAAATCAAAACAACAGCAAAGGACCTTGTGAAGATGCTGGAGGAAAACGAGTTCGATATTGACATAACCTGAAAGGCCGCTCAGCAAGGAAGAAGCCACTGGTCCAAAACCAGCATTAAAAAGCCAGACTACGGTTTGCAACTGCACATGGGGACAAAGATCGTACTTTTTGGGGAAATGTCCTCCGAACTGATGGAACAAAAATAGAACTGATTGGCCATAATGACCATCATTATGTTTGGAGGAAAAAGGGGGAGGCTTGCTTGCCGAAGAACACCATCCCAACCGTGAAGCACAAAGGTGGCGGCATCATGTTGTGGGGGTGCTTTGTTGCAGGAGGTACTGGTGCCCTTCACAAAATGGAAGGCATCATGAGGTAGGAAAATTATGTGGATATATTGAAGCAACATTTCAAGACATCAGCCAGGAAGTTAAAGCTTGGTTGCAAATGGGTCTTCCAAATGAACAATGACCTCAAGCATACGTCCAAAGTTGTGACAAAATGGCTGAAGGACAACAAAGTCAAGGTTTTGGATTGGCCATCACAAAGCCTTGACCTCAATCACATAGAACATTTGTGGGCAGAACTGAAAAAGGGTGTGTGAGCAAGGAGGCCTACAAACCTGACTCAGTTACACCAGCTCTGTCAGGAGGAATGGGCCAAAATTTACCCAACCTATTGTGGGAAGCTTGTGGAAGGCTACCTGGAATGCTTGACCCAAGTTAAACAATTTATAGGCACTGCTACCAAATACTAACTGAGTGTATGAACACGTTTGGCCAACTGGGAATGTGATGAAAGAAATAAAAGCTGAAATAAATCACTCTACTATTATTCCTATTTCACATTCTTAAAATAAAGCGGTGATCCTAACTGACCCAAGACAGGGAATTTTTACTAGGATGAAATGTCAGGAATTGTGAAAATCTGAGTTTAAATGTAATTGGCTAAGGTGTATGTAAACCTCCGACTTCAACTGTATATTATGGCTAGATGTGCTGCTTGTAAACATGTCCTGGAGAGATTTAGCTCCATTCTCCGCCGAGCTCTTATGTCATTGTCTATGGCTCAGTGATTTCAGGCATGGCACTCATTCTATAACTGAAAGAAGATTGATAGCTGACTGTCTTTGAGGTGAGAGTTGAGTATGTCAGGCGTGTGTGTGTGTGTGTGAGAGTGTGTCTATGTGCGTTCATGGGTGCATGGTTGCGTACGCTCACATGTGAAGCTCTACTATGCAGTGGAGTGAGCACTAATGGAAGCATCAATCACACCGTACAGAAAGGGGAAGAATAGAATTCCATACCTTCATAGCTTCATAGTACATTTATACCATCATAGCTCATTCCATTCCAACACAGCATCACAGCCCTTAGCCTTGAGGCAGACAGTCATTGATTGCACTGACTGACAAGTTCGACTCACTTCATCTAGTACTGAATATCATGGAGAACATGAATACATGTATGGCTACGGTAACATTTCTTGGCTCTTGTTTAACTTTAGTTTTTAACTTTATTTGTTAATACATTTTTTGGGGGCCCAACCACCACCTCTACTCTTCAGAGGACAAAAATAATCGTTCTTTTTTTTCAAACGTACATTTTACACACATTTTACATATATTTTCTTTTTTTTTAATTACAGCAATAATTAATACAGTAGTTACATAGCAAGATTAAAGTAATTATACATTTTGAAAAACATATATAGACAGTACATTATACATGGTGTTTTCAGTCATAACTAATATATAGCACATTAACTTTTAGGCCCACTCCTCATCTACTCTCAGTCCATCTACACCTATTTCCGTAAACCGCCCTCTCATGACTTTCATGTGCCATATAATAACTCTGCTGTTATGTTGCACATACATTCTGAACCTGTCCAATCACATCGTATCTGCAGATTTTAAGTTAAAGATAAGTATTTTTAACTGAAAGTATTACTATATTGTTGGCTGATTGATTGTGGTCTTCCAAATCTCCCAACCGTGCTATTTGTAGGATTAATTTTAGATGAATTCCTGAATCTGTGACCAGAACCAAGTTACATAGGGACCAATATAAAAATAAGTGATCTAATGATTGTCGCTTCATAGAAAAATCTGCAGAAATTAGATGGTTGTATAACCAATATACAGCTGAAGTCGGAAGATTACATACACTTAGGTTGGAGTCATTAAAACTTGTTTTTCAACCACTCAAGTTTCTTGTCAACAATCTATAATTTTGGCAAGTCGGTTAGGACATATACTTTGTGCATGACAAAGTAATTATTTTCAGACAGATTATTTCACTGTATCGCAATTCCAGTGGGTCAGAAGTTTACAACCACTAAGTTGACTGTGCCTTGGAAAAAAAATCCAGAAAAAAAAAATCCAGAAAATTCCAGAAAAGTATGTCATGGCTTAGAAGCTTCTGATAGGCGAATTGACATGACTTGAGTCAATTGGAAGTGCACCTTTGGGTGTAATTCAAGGCCTACCTTCATACCTCAGTGCCTCTTTGCTTGACATCATGGGAAAATCCTAAATAAATCAGCCAAGACCTCAGAAAAAACATTGTAGACCTCCACAAGTCTGGTTCATCCTTTGGACCATTTCCAAAAGCCTGAAGTTACCACGTACATCTGTACAGACAATAGTACGCAAGTACAAATACCATGGGACCACTCAGCCATCGTATCGCTATACAGTGGCTTCAAAGACGTGGCTTCATGTTTCCTGCCACAATTGCAGCAGGTCACTTTTCCACGACTTGTACATCTAGTCTTTTTACTCCTGCAAACACTTGAAATGTGTGCAAATGCTTTACAGTGATTACGCTGGTCTTGGAACAAATGCTCTGACTCTAGTTTATATATCCCAACTGCACTTAAGTAGGGAGAGATTCCATATCAAGAAACAAAAGAACAGATAGACTCTTCACATTTTCTACATTCAACACAAGATTCATCCGGCGAGCATAAATCACTCGAGGAATATTATTAATCTCTGCAACATAGACTTGGCCTAATGACCATTGTTATGTTTGGAGGAAAATGGGGGAGGCTTGCAAGCTTCAGATCACCATCCCAACAGTGAAGCACTGGGGTGGCAGCATCATGTTGTGGGGGTACTTTGCTGCAGGAGGGACTTGTGCACTTCACAACATAGATGGCATCATGAGGTAGGAATATTATGTGGATATTGAAGGAACATCTCAAGGCATCAGTCAGGAAGTTACAGCTTGGTCGCAAATGGGTCTTTCAAATGGACAATGACCCCAAGCATACTTCCAAAGTTGTGGTAAAATGGCTTAAGGACAACAAAGTCAAGGTATTGGAGCCGCAGTGTCAGATTTCAAAAAGGCATTACGGTGAAAGCAGACGGAAAATTCAGACAAAAAGTCAAAAGAGTTCCATTACAGTTTGTAGAAACATGTCAAATGATGTTTACAATCATCGTTAGGGTCTTTTCATAATACATCTTCAATAATATTCCAACCGGACAATAGCGTATTCATTACAGAGGAAAAAGAAGGAACGGCGTGCCCGCGTGACCTCGCAGTAAACAACTGATTGGCCTCAGCCTAGTCCACTTGTTGAAACAGCTCTTATTCGACACCCTTCCACAATAGAACCCTCAAACAACTTTCTAAAGACTGTTGATATCTGCTGGAAGCCTTGGGAAGTGCAATATGGCCCCATAGACACAGCACAACCTCAGATTTCCCACTTCCTGGTTGGATTTGTCTGAGGTTTTCACCTGAGATATGAGTTATGTTATACTCACAGACATCATTCAAACAGTTTTAGAAACTTCAGAGTGTTGTCTATCCAATACTACTAATAATATGCATATATTAGCATCTGGGACAGAGTAGCAGGCAGTTTACTCTGGGCACCTTATTCATCCAAGCTACTCAATACTGCCCCCCTGTCACCAAGAAGTTAACACAGTGTCCAAAGAAGGGCCCGATGTATACAGAATGGTGTTGTCTGCGTTGAGGTGGATCAAGGAATCACCCGCAACAAGAGCGACGTCATTGATATATACAGAGAAAAGAGTCGGCCCGAGAATTGTACCCTGTGGTACCCCCATAGAGACTGTCAGAGGTCCAGTTAACAGACCCTCCGATTTGACACACTGAACTCTATCTGAGAAGTAGTTGGTGAACCTGGCAAGGCAGTCATTTGAGAAACCAAGGCTGTTGATTCTGCTGATAACAATACAGTGATTGACAGATTCGAAAGCCCTGGTCGATGAAAACAGCTGCAATGTACTGTCTTTTATCGATGGTGGTTATGATAACGTTTAGTACCTTGAGTGTGGCTGAGGTGCACCCATGACCAGCTCGGAAATCAAATTACACAGTGGGATTTGAAATGGTCAGTGAAATGTTTGGTAACTTCGCTTTCGAAGACTTTGGAAAGGCAGGGCAGGATGAATATACTGTAGGTCTGTAAACAGTATGGGTCTAGAGGGACACCCCCTTTTGAAGATGACCGTGGCAGCTTTTCAATCTTTAGGAATCTCGGATGATACAAAAGAGAGATTGAACAAACTTGTAATAGGGGTTGCAACAATTGCGGCGGATAATTTTAGAAAGAGAGTCCAGATTGTCTAGCCCAGCTGATTTGTACGGGTCCAGGTTTTGCAGCTCTTTCAGAAGATCTGCTATCTGGATTTGGCTGAAGGAGAAGCTGCGGAGACTTGGGCAAGTAGCTGTGGGGTTGCTGAGCTGTTGGCTGAGGTTGGGGTAGCCAGGAGTAAAGCATGACCAGCCGTAGAGAAATGCTTGTTGAAATTCTCGATTATTGTGGTTTTATCGGTGGTGACAGTGTTTCCTAGCCTCAGTACAGTGGGCAGCTGGGAGGAGGTGCTCTTATTCTCCATGGACTTTATGGTGTCCCAGAACTTTTTGGAGTTAGAGCTGCAGGATGCAAATTTCTGTTTGACAAAGCCATTGCTTTCCTAATTGCCTGTGTGTATTGGTTCCTGCCCTCCCTGAAAAGTTGCATATTACAGGGACTATTCGATGCTAGTGCAGTACACCACAGGATGTTTTTGTGCTGGTCGAGGGCAGTCAGGTCTGGAGTGAACCAAGGGCATGATTTTTAAGATGGTGAGGAAATTACTTTTAAAGAACAACCAGGCATCAGCTGTGTAGCCAAGTGATCATAGGGTCCACTGAGCAGGCCGGGAGCTTCAGGGCTGGCCATTCAGTAGCAGCTAGCTAGCTGCGATGATATGGAGTAATGGTCTAGGGCTTACGGCAGGAATCTGATGATGTAGTGGAGAAAAGCAGTCCGGTATGCTCAGGGTTGATTTCGTGCTGTGCAGACTGGCGGGTATTATCCAGGCTAAAAGTGGCTCAGCTAAAGGTAAAGGCCTGCTAGCATCGGCTAACAACGACTAAATAGCTAGTAGCTAATTAGTTGGTTAGCATCTGATGGCTAGCTATGATAGAGGTTCTATCTGTAAGGTCTAAAAATAGCAGATCCGTATCACATTGGGTGAGGTGGGTTGCCGGAAGGTATATTTAATTTAGAAATGAAAAAAGAGATTGTACATATTTCAAAATATTTCAAAACAAATGGGGGAAAAATCAATTTACACGGGACAATACAAACACATCTGCACTGTTACGCCATCTTGGATGGAAGATGTTATGTGCCATGGAATCGGCACATCGAAAATCTCTTCCCCAAAATTGTGCAACCTGCATGGTGCCACGGTCAGCATTTTGGTCCTAAAGTAAAACTGACAAATATTTGTTTTTATTTATGCCAATTGTTTGGGACAATTTTGGTCATTAATAAAGGATAGACAAACAAGTTCCCTACCCACCTTGTTTAACCTTGCAATATTCTATCCTGTAATAATGGCCAAATATTACACAATCCAGGTGTGGAAAACCCAGCCTCATCCAGAAAGACTCACAGCGGTTACAAAGTATTGACTCAGGGGTGTGAATGCTTATATAAATGAGATACAGTATTTCTGTATTTCATTTTCAATTCAGTTGCAGAAATGTCTAAAAAAATATGTTTTCAATGTGGGTTATCGTGTGTAGATGGGTGAAAAACAACAACAATTCAGGCTGTAACACAACACATTTTGGAATAAGTCCAGGGGTATGAATACTTTCTGAAAGCACTGTAACTCGCCAGCCAAGCCATAGAATGAGAATTGGATTGGCAATAGAAATTTTGAAGGGATGGATCGAATGTGTCCTGGGAGAGTCTAGTTTCAATTAAAAACACTGCTTTCAAGTTGGCCAAATGGAAACAGTCTCTCTGGCTGTCAGTGTGGCTTTGGCAATGGATGGCACTTCCTGTGGTAATGGACAGGTGGCAGAATCATCCTACCCCTCCATGCATGTGTGATGGTTTGTTGTGGTTTAATCCCTGGGCATGTGTGTGTGTGTGTGTGGGGGGGGTTGAGTGAAGGTGATAGCTGTGGTTTAGGAAGACCTGCTACCGCATCTCAGATCATTCAAATATGACACAGAAAAACGTGGACCCATCCTTCCTTCTCTTTACATTTTTACATTTTAGTAATTGAGCAGACACTCTTATCCAGAGCGATTTGCATTCATCTTAAGATTGCTAGGTGGGGACAACCACATATCACATACAAACTACATTTTAAGGTAAAGTAGCTGAGAGGGGCTGAGTTGGATTTGGGTTTGAGCATAGCCTGAAGGTAGGGAGGGGTAGTTCCTCTTGCTGTTGTGTAGGAAAGCACTCTTTCTCCATGTCTGTCTCCTTTCTCCTACTCCCCTTCACTCTCCCTCCTTTCTATCGCTCTCGTACGTTTATCTGATGGTGGAGATCTGTGAGATCAGATCTGTGTTGCAGAGAGCATCTAGCTCCCAGCCATACAGTACAGTCCTACAACAGCTAGCCAAAGCTAAAGTCAAAACCACTGAGCCCATGTTGTGGAACTACCAAAGACTATTTAGATAAACTCTTTGAACGTAAACTTAGTTTGAGGTGGAGCACACTGTCACACAATCCATCTAATATAATGAAACTCTTGTAGAATGACAATAAGCACTGTATTTATTTATTACGTTTATTTGAGCAATGACAATGTACATCAAAACATAAGTCTCAGATGTGAGAAGTGATGTGTTGTACCAGATTGAGCTAACAGCTCATTTACATGTGCAGTTCCCGTCCAGGTGAATATATAAACATGAAAACATTATATCCAACAGACAGTATACATAAGACATGTTAAAAAGGAGGTCAGGACATAGACACATTTCAAATCAAAAGTCAAGACATAACCCGTAAAAGTCATGCAGTTAATTAGTATTGATTAGTTTCTCTTCTCTCTCCCATAGGGATGATGAGCATGCTATGATCCTGCAGTACTGCCAGAACCTAGGGGGGGAGGTGTCTCCCTGCAGCCAGCCCCAGAGCCCTGCCCAGATCCTACAGGCCGTGGAGAGAAAGGAGCGGGGAGAGCTGGAGCGAATCATCCAGCGTCTGGAGGACGAGCAGTGGTAAGGGATAGGTTGTCTTACCAAAAGTGATGCCCAGTGTCTTCTCCTCATAGTTCCTCATCTCTTCTTGCTCTCTCTTTACCCTAGACAAACTTTCACACACACACATACACACTGTCACCTCAGGGTGTCTCAGTCAGCTCTCTCTCTCTCTCTCCCCCTCTTTGAATAGTGAATTGGGGTAGTGTAAGGTCAGCGATGACTGCATTCTATTGTATTTGAAGCTGCTGTGTCTTTCTCTCTGTCTGAGGCAGTGGCTGGATCTGTGACTTAGCTCTGCTCAGTCTGCTCTATGAGCCAGGCTATAAACGCCAGCTAAATTAATAATACAGTCAATGTGGAGCCTACAGCTCTATACACACAGATAAAAACAGGGCCAGGACCTCTTTGTACAGTGGCTTCAGATAAGATTTCACTGAGACAGAGAAGGGGTAGAGGGAGATTCTAGTAGTACTATTGGGCTCATCATACAGTATGTGTGGGCACGATTGTGTAGTGACTGTGTGTATGTATGTGTGTGCTTGTGTGTCTGCATGTGTGTGTACGTCTGCATGTGCAGTGTGTCGGACTCCTGCATCTTCCTAAGCATATCTCTGTGTGTCTCCCCAAGGACCCTGCAGAGGGAGTATGAGCAGCTGAAGGAGCAGCATGGGGGTCAGCGGGGGCCTGGTTCTGTGGGGCTCTGGGACCCTGAGGGGTCATCTCACCCCAGGGGTCCTGATGATGCTGACCTGCTGGCTGAGGCCAAACTGCTCTGGCAGCACAAGGGCCGTCTGGAGGCCCGCATGCACATACTGGAGGAGCACAACAAACAGCTAGAGTCCCAGCTCCACCGGCTCAGACAGCTACTGCACCAGGTGGGGAACACATAGAGGGACACATACAGTATACGAACACACACCAACTCAGACAGCTTGTTAGTGCAATATGTGTGTTGATAACACACACAGAGTGACAAACATGCATGTTCCAGCTGTGGCATTACTTCTATTGCACTGATCATGCAACAACAACAAAACATCCTTCTTAGCCTAGAAAGTGTCCTTGTTTGTTTTATAACTCATTCCTATAAAGTTAGAACCTGATCATATTGCAACCAGCCTCCTAATCCCTCCCTTTCCAGTAACCTATCCTTCTTTCCTCTGTGAATGCGTCGCCTGATGCTCAGTAAATTAGGATGATTTATTTTAGGTGTGTGGAAATAAAATCTCTCCAACCAAACAGAGTCAATCAGAGCAGATAAACGGCAGGCAGGTCGGGTTTTGACCCAGGGCCCTGGAGCTGAAAGCTGAGAGGCAAAGTATTAAGTAATCTCAGCCTGGGGGAGAAAAGGTGATTTGGCTGATTTTTAGGGGATTAGGGGCTCATTTAAACCTTGCAAGACACACACTCACAAACACACACTCACACTCATGCACACACACACACCACAGCCCGGTATCTTACATAAACATGAACATCCAAGCATAGACACATTCATGCATACACAGAGTCCTCAGATATCCAGATCCTGACTCCGCCACAATGAACATTATTTATTTTTTTTAAACTGTACTACGTTGTTTGAACGAGATTATAAATCATTCAAAAGATAAGTCGTTCAAATGAGATTTATTAAAGAAATGTGCCTTCTGTAGTTCTCTGACATTCACAGAATATGTCACGGCTTCCGCCGAAGTTGATTCCTCTCCTTGTTCGGGCGGCGTTCGGCGGTCGGCATCGTCTGGTTTTCTAGCCGTCATTGATCCATTTTTCATTTTCCATTTGTTCTGTCTCGTCTTCCCACACACCTGGTTTCAATTCCATCATTACATGTTGTGTATTTAACCCTCTGTTCCCCCCCCATGTCCCTGTTCAGAGTTGTTTATTGTAAGTGCTTGTGCACGTTATTTCTGGTGTGCGACGGGTTTTTGTACCCATTGTATTTATTGTTCTGTTTACGGTGATTTTTATTATTAAACTGAGCCGTTGTAACACAGTTTTTGCTCTCCTGCGCCTGACTTCTCTGCCAACAGTACGCACCCCTTACAGAATAAATGTTTATTAATCTTTTCAGCTCATCATTGTCAGTTTATGGCTAACCAAATGTGTATGGATCTCTGAAGTGAGGCATAAGATAGATGTTCCTAATTGACAGGAAACATTTGAAAATGTATTAATTTTTTGGTTGCAGAAATGCCTTCTTGAACCTTAATAACAAACTCATAGGTGATCTGTAAATATGATCTGTAAATATGAATAAGTCATAATAATTATGGAGGATTCTTCCTGGCTACACTTGATTGGCTAAGACAATGGTGGGGCTGGTGAGAAATGAGTCCTGATTGGTCTGCCATTCCACAGGGTACTGTCTAACAGAATGACTTTGATAGGGGTGGGGGCCAAAGAAGATCTGAATTCCTCACGAGGGGCTGCAGTGGCTCACAGGGTCTGCGTACCCACATCCATACCATGTGGGCTGCCAGTTGCCCATCCCTGGTCTACACTATGATTTCTTGGCTTTTACCAATGTATCTTTAGTATTAAAATGTTACTGATACATTGATCTGACTGCTATACTGTATTTCATATACAACACTATCTCATGTGGCATACTGTAATGAATCACTTATAGTCGATAGTAACAAAATAGGTTGATTTGATAAAATTGGTCAAGCAATGTCTGGCTGTGAAGCTGAATCATAAGAGTATAATTACAACAGACCCATTACATCCTCAGCCTCCTTGAATCCCATGTAGACTCCTGTCGGTGAGGGATATTTGCGCGGAATTGCACAAACTCCACATTAAGGCAAGACTCTTCCTTTCCCTCGTCCCAGTCTCTCTCCCTTCAGTGCCCACTCCAACACCAGTCGATATGCAACCAGCCTGTATTGACTACGAACAAATATAAGTTATTTGTGAATTGAGTGCAATTATAAAGCAAAGGTTACCAATAGATTATCTTCTTTATATTATGTTACTTTGTGCTGGGACAAGCAAGAATAATGTCACTTACTTGATAGACAGGTGTCCATTCAGTCCAGCAGGTATGAGCTGCTTCTTCCAGTTTTATTTTCAACTCCAGGATTGATGAGCGCAGAAAAGTCTTCGAGGTTTGTTACACAATCTCTGGGTGTGCTGCTATCTTTGCTGCAGATATCAAGCCCCCCAATCTATGGCATAGCAAGTCCCACTCTGTGCAGCACAAACACTCATCGTTGGTTGCCATGGGTTGACAAGCCCCGCGGTTGCACCACCACTCCCCCTCAGACCTGGTATTTGCCACTGCTCCTGGTAGCTCGGCAACAGGCTCTGTTGATTCAGCCTCATTCTGTGTTGCTCAGCGTCGAATAAATATGGCTCTGTATAAAAAAAAGATATCTCAAAGTCCGACATGATTTATCAAATATTTTGATGATTTGCCAATACGAAGAAAGCTAGCTACTTTAGCTGCTACAGTACGCAACAGCTGGATGTCTCCTGGGAGTTTTGTTTACAAAACCCCAGCAAGCCTTGCAGGAAGAGAGCGCAGGCAGAACACAAAGTAGTCCGTAAATGAGGAAGTTGATAGAATCGTATTTCTTAAATTATCAGCACAGTTAACTGGTGTTTAAAATATTGATAGCTATGTATAGCTTTGTAAGACCTTAAATGACAAACCACCCAGTTTAGGAGTAGTAAGAAGAGGAGAAGCTGGGCTAATGATATGCTTCCTTCGACTTCCTTCAAATTGCACACAGACATAAAAATGTATCCATGATTTTGTCTGTCGGAAATTACCCAAAATACCAATGTAGGCCTCTAAATCAGAATAAATTGTAATAAACGCTAAACAAAAAATATGATATTTTGTACTGCATGTTCAGGTTTTATTAGAGAGCTCTGTGTAGTCAGTGCAATTTTCAGTGAACCCTACAGACATTGTGTGAATGCTCTGGATAGGTTTCCATCACGTTAACCTTTAATACCGCTGGGGACTGAATAGGAGTTAGGAGACGAGCCAGAGATTGTACAGACGGGGAGAGAGAAGAGGAGCGAGGGATGGGATAGGCAGGCAGGCTAATTTGATTGTCTCTGGAAAGCTAAGGGGCATATTGGACTAGATAGTAAATGTCAGTGGATATCAGGTGCCCTGTTCTGTGTGCGTGCGTGTTCATACATTCATCATGCTTTTACTGCATTGATGAACTGTCAAGTTTGCTTGAAGATCCTTAAAAACATGTTGAGTATGCTGTCTTACAGTATTAACTTTGTTTATCCATTTTAATGGTATTATGTCTCTCTTTCTTTTTCATGGTAACTGAAATGCCTTAGCCGAGTACACAACATGGATTCACAGAAGTTTCTAAGCCAGTTCCCCATGAAATAATTTGACTTTTTCATGACTAAAAGTCATCGAATTAAACTAACAAGAATCCAAACCATTAGATATTTAGCGGAACTCAAAGACAGGGAGTGATGGTGTTTGACACAAATTGGGACAGGGCAATAGACACATGTAAATATTACTACATGTGATGACATATTTGATCCCAGCCCCATCGTGTCACACTGTGTGGTATTTCCTTGTATGTGACTGATGATTTCTATGCAGAGCAATATTTTGTGAAGTGAAGTATGCCACTATAAATAATGAAGAGTGAGGACTCCATGTTTTAGTAATGATGCTTGTCCTTTTCTCTCTCCCTCCCTGTTCTTTACTTTTCTTTCTGACTTTGTTCCTGTTTTTCTCTCGATTCTTCTGTTAGCCTCTTCTCGTCTTACTTGATCCTCAATCCCTCCTCTTGTTTTTTCCCCTCCTCCCTTGCCCTCTTTACTACTCCATCTATCTTTCATCATTTTTCCTCTCTCTCAGCCGGAGATGGACTCCAGGGTGAATGGAGTGTCGTCCCCCAGCATGCAAGAGCGAAGGGCCCTCACCGAAAACACAGGTCGGTTCGACACACACACACACACACACACACACACACACACACACACACACACACACACACACACACACACACACACACACACACACACACACACACACACACACGGTGTGTTAAACTGTATGTGTGTTTCAGATGAGCTGTTGTACCACTCACACAACAGAAGCTCTGACAAGGCAGACGTCTTGGAACAGATCATCACCACTTATCCTGAGTGCAGTCGTAAATCCTCTAACTCTACCTCCCTCTCATCTTTTCTCTGTTTACCTCCCTCTGCTCTTACCTTTTCCTGGGCAAGAGGAGTTTAGTTCAAAGTAATCTACAGGGTGCTGTGTGGGTATCAATACTGGTTTTACTGCTCACTTGGCAGGTGCAATGACTCAAAGATTTCAACAATGATCTCAACAACACTAATAGATAATAAACTCAGCAAAAAAGGAAACGTCCCTTTTTTACAGGACCCTGTCCTTCAAAGACAATTCTTAAAAATCCAAACAACTTCACAGATCTTCATTGTAGAGGGTTTAAACACTTTTTCCCATGCTTGTTCAATGAACCATGAGCCAGCACCATACCACCCTGCATACCACTGCTGGCTTGCTTCTGAAGCTAAGCAGGGTTGGTCCTGGTCAGTTCCTGGATGGGAGACCAGATGCTGCTGGAAGTGGTGTTGGAGGGCCAGTAGGACACTGCCCTGTGTAGGGTGCCGTCTTTCGGATGGGATGTTAAACGGGTGTCCTGACTCTCTGAGGTCATTAAAGATCCCATGGCACTTATCGTAAGAGTAGGGGTGTTAACCCTGGTGTTAACCCTGGTGTCCTGGCTAAATTTCCCAATTTGGCCCTCAAACCATCATGGTCACCTAATAAACCCCAGTTTACAATTGGCTCATTAATCCCCCTCCTCTCCCATGTAACTATTCCCCAGGTTGTTGCTGCAAATGAGAACAAGTCAACTTACCTGGTAAAATAATGGATACATTTTTTTTTTTTAAACTTAAACAATTAATGAACATGCACCTGTGGAACAGTTGTTAGTGTCCTAACAGCTTACAGACGGTAGGCAAATAAGATCACAGTTATGAAAACTTAGGACACTAATGAGGCCTTTCTGCTGACTCTAAACAACACCAAAAGAAAGATGCCCAGGGTCCCTGCTCATTTGCGTGAATGTGCCTTGGGCATACTGCAAGGAGGCATGAGGACTGCAGATGTGGCCAGGGCAATAAATTGCAATTGCAGACAGCGCTGCAGGACAGACAGCCGATGGACAGCTGATCGTGCTCGCAGTGGCAGACCACATGTAGCAAGACCTGCACAGGATCGGTACATCCGAACATCACACCTGCGGGACAGGTACAGGATGGCAACAACAACTGCCCGAGTTACACCAGGAACGCACAATCCCTCCATCAGTGTTCAGACTGTCCGCAATAGGCTGAGAGAGGCTGGGCTTGTAGGCCTGTTGTAAGGCAGGTCCTCACCAGACATCACTGGCAACAACGTTGCCTATGGGCACAAACCCACCATCACTGGACCAGACAGGACTGGCAAAAAGTGGGATGACTGGCAAAAAGTGCTCTTCTCAGAAAAGTTGCGTTTTGTTCTCAGGAATGAGCGTTAGACCGAGGCCTGTACTCTGGAGCAGGATTTGGAGGTGGATGGTCATGGTCTGGGGTGGTGTGTCACAGCATCATCGGACTGAGCTTGTTGTCATTGCAGGCAATCTCAATGCAGTGCGTTACAAGGAAGACATCCTCCTTCCTCATGTGGTACCCTTCCTGCAGGCTCATCCTGACATGACCCTCCAGCATGACACTGCCACCAGCCATACTGCTCGTTCTGTGCGTGATTTCCTGCAAGACAGGAATGTCAGTGTTCTGCCATAGCCAGCGAAGAGCCCGGATCTCAATCCCATTGAGCACGTCTGGTACCTGTTGGATCGGAGGGTGAGGGCTAGGGCCCCCCCCCCCCAGAAATGTCCAGGAACTTTCAGGTGCCTTGGTGGAAGAGTGGGGTAACAGCTCACAGCAGGAACTGGCAAATCTGGTGCAATCCATGAGGAAGAGATGCACTGCAATACTTAAATGCAGCTGGTGGCCACACCAGATACTGACTGTTACTTTTGTTTTTGACCCCCCTTTGTTCAGGGACACATTATTCCATTTCTGTTATTCACATGTCTGTGGAACTTGTTCCCTTCATGTCTCAGTTGTTGAATCTTGCTATGTTCATACAAATATTTAAGTTTGCTGAAAATAAACGCAGTTGACAGTGAGAGGGCGTTTCTTCTGAGTTTACTTAGTTTACTCGCACGTGTGTGTGTGTAGGAGCAGTGTTGGTTTAGGGAGAGGGTCAATATTGTGTTTTTTTCTCACAAAGTTGTTTCTGCTTTTCTTGTAGCTTCAAGCCTCTCTTCGAGACCACAGGTAATCTATATTTCTCATCCCTCTGCATAATATCCGCTGCACTCAGGATCTGATAGGAGGAAATTAGCTGGGGCTCATTTCGTAATGGGTAAATGAGAAAAACAGGTATACTGCCGCTAGCTACTTGGCATGCATTCCAACTGTTCAATGAACTGAATGTACAAGAGATTCAGGCACTCTCTGGAGGAGAATGGCAGTTTTGTGCTTATCAAGGGCAGTAGATAGGACAAATAGGAGGGAGTAACAAAACACACAGAAAATAAAATAGATCACTGAAATGTACTTGTATATGGAGGCAGAGATGGATTCTGAGGCGCTGTAGACCAGCAGCACAAGTTTACTGCTGTTACTCTAATTACTGTGTCGTCTTCTCTATCTCTCTCTCCCACCCTCTCGCCTAATAACATCTCAGCTCATCTCAACTCTTCCCATTGCCTTACAGTCAGTTAAACCATTTATTTGTTACGTAGTAGTATTTGGCCGCTCCTTCACAAGAGCCAATTTCTTTTCCCTCGCCAGTACTTTTTTTCTTCCCTTGATGTCCATTATGTTAGCCAGTGCTATCTGATTTTTTTTCACAGATTTAATTAAACCTGGGTCAGTTTTGGTATTTATGTCCTCTTAATATGCACCCATAGTCAACACACATTTGCCACGTATCTCTTTTATTCCCTCCTTTCTTATCTATACTGATGGGTTCTGACTTCTACACTTTAAAAAATATGAAATAGCCTTATTCATGTCACTGAGGGAGCGAGGGGAATGTAGAACGACAACATTTGAGATGAATAAGCTTTTTGCGCGTATGGAACATTTCTTGGAGTATTTCAGCTCTTGAAACATGGGACCAACACTTTACATGTTGTGTTCATATTTTTGTTCATTGTAACTCTATTAAAAGTAGTTCTTGTAAATTCCTCTAACCCCAGAGTACGGTTGAATAGGTTGAAATGTCCATTCAGATCCCAGCCTCTTGTTCCGAGGAGACGCCTTTAAAAGCCTCTCCCAGAATCCTTAGTGCCCATCTGCGTCCCTTATGTCTCCTGTCTCCTCTCTCTAAATGAGTTGTGAAGGGCTTGAGAGACTGCCAGTCTGTTTTCCAACATGCCCTGATTGCATTTTAAGAGCCTCTGATACTTTATCTGCTGATGTGTGTGGTTTATATCAAAACACAGCAAAATATATTCATTTTCTATGCATCCCTGAACTCTCATTCCCTCCCCATATAGAAATAACTGTGGGTAGACACATTTATTTTGTCTTCTTTTGTGTCACGGCTGTTGTAAGAACAGGACCAAGGCGCAGCGGATGTTGAGTTCCACATATTCAATTCAAAGAGAAACTTAAACAAAACAAAATATATTAAACCGAACACCTAAACGTGACTACGTGGTGCACCTGCACAAACCCAAAACAATATCCCACAAACACAGGTGGGAAAAATATCTACTTAAATATGATCCCAATTAGAGACAACAATTACCAGCTGTCTCTAATTGGGAATCATACAAAACACCAACATAGAAAATATAAACTAGAACACAACATAGAAATTATAAACTAGAATACCCCCGAGTCACGCCCTGACCATAGAGAGCCCTTGTTTCTCTATGGTGTAGCAGGTCAGGGCGTGACATTTTGAAAGAGTGTATTTGCTCTGCTTAATGTGTATTTTACCTCAGTGATTATTCTGACAGAGAAATGTATTTACCCAGAGATAAGGAGGAGACACTTTTTGATCTTGATCATTTTTGACCTGTCTGACAACTTTGTTTAGTATAGCTAATTTGTGTGCATGTGTGTGCTCACCAGTGTGTGTGTGTGTGTGTTTGTATATGGATGGTCTGCTATGTAATGTGTGTGTTTTATCTCTGTTTTCAGGTGATGTGAGGACCCTCAGAAAGTTCCTTTCGGAGAGAGAGAGAGAAACATTCCCAAACACACAGCTTATACGCTCTCCCTTTTCTGGAGGACAGACGGAGAGCTAGAGCCTCTAGCAAGAGACCTCCCTAAAACCCAAAGACATACAGAACTTTACTGCTATTACCACGTCGTCATCGTCTAGTACTATGCAAAATGTACATTTTATGAACTGTAGATTGCACCTGGAGTCGGTTAAACATTTGTCAGTGATTTTTAAGAACATGCCGATTGTTATGGAGTTCGGGGGCTTTGTATAAGAGCAGATGCTTTTTGGGAATTATTTTTGTTGCTTTTGTTTTGTTCTGCTTAAACTGGGAATCAAACTGTTTACATTGTTGTTATTCCACTGCCTCCCTCTGCTTGTACCCTCTGCCGTCTCCACGATGGACATGTTCACTGTTTTTCTCTCTGATTTGGGAAAGAGAAGGCCCAATTTAAGATTATCGCCTCAAATGGTCATTTTAGACAATCGGCTCTGTGTCAGTCCTTTGAAGCTTCACGTTTGTTTTTGAAAATATTTTTCCTCTTTAAAGCGTAAATAATGCTTTTCTGTCGGAGTTGTCATGCCGGCCGCAATTGCAATGTGAACTTAACCTCTTCTGTGCCTATACAGTTGTCACTCCAAGTGTGGCAGACTGGTTTACCGTTGTAGTAATTAATTTGGATTGTTGTATTAAGGCGTGATAGTGGAAACAATAAATTAATTTAAATTTAAAGCTGTTCAGAAATAAATCGGATTCGTAAGTGGCAATTGTAAGAGGTCATTGTGTAGAATAGTTTTATAAATTGATGTAAAAAAATAATAAGAAAGCCATGATTGCCTTGCTACCTCAGACACAAACACCTTTTCATTTGCGTGGTCTGTAGCTTGTTTCATTTCAATTTTATTGTACTCGTGACAAGAAAACGAACCGAAAAACATTCTAAGTGTGTTGCTTATAGATGTGTACTGCTTTGGGGAGATACCTAGTAGACAAAACACATCCTATTACTTTACCACCGATGGGTCTGTGGCCTGCTGCCCATCATCAGTATACTGTGTCTGTATGTGTTGATTTTCCCCTGTCAGACCTCTAGCACTGGTCTCTCTCAGAGTTATGCGTCGTGTTTTGTGCTTTGCTATCCTGTAAAACTTGTTCGTTTTAATAACACTACTATAACCTCCTCCAACTATGTCCTTGGACTGATGATAGAGATGATGATGATGATGGTCTTGCCTGAGGTATGCGGTGTAAATTGACCACACTACATGTAAGGCTACATATGTTTTATTCTAAATACATTTTTATAACAGCTGTTCTTTCTGTGGACTCTTGATTCAAGGACGTATTAACAATGTGTGCTTCCCCAGAATCATACATTTGGTCTGCTCTACAAGCCGGCAACTGTGTTAGTCTTATAATATGAAACAACAAGTGAGAAAAATGGCGAGATCCTTTATGGTGTTGTTTGCAGTACAAATGTCCAACGTATGTTTAAACAGTTAGGCAATCAAGTGACATTGTGAATACTGAATAGTGTCATTAGGATTGGTGTCAGTTTGTCACAGACAACCCAGTAGATATTACTTTCTAATGTGAAGCATTCTATCACCATCCATACATTTTTTAAACAAGCACATATGTAAAGTTGTTTACCCTCCCTCCTTGCAAACGTCTCATCAGGAAAATATTACCCAGGATTCACCGCCGTCCCATGGCAGGCATCCATAACGGTTATGATGAAAATGGTCCTCGTTATAAGCAGAAATCTGCCACGTCGCCAGGCGCCCAGCGCGGGCTTCATCATTATTATTTATCAGAGAAATTGATTGCGCAGCATGAGGTTCTGTCATTATAGTAATGTTACCAGAGGATGGAGCTGAGCGGGAACTGAGAGAACAAATGAATGATGGGAGTAGTTAGCCAACAAACCCAGCTTCCTTCCTTCCACATGCAGTCCTCTGTTACCCCATACTACGCTAAAAACGTATTTCACCAGATTATTACTCACAAGCAGAAGCATTCATCACTTATTCCTGTACACCCTTTTATTTAAAGAGTATATGTCCAATTAATGTTGTTGAAGGTGAGATTCATCTTGGTCATATAAATGGCGCTGAAACTGTTCATGTATGCTCATTGCTTTGCACGCCATTTGTATTATTTTTGATAGAGATTAGTTCATCAATCACTTCCTTCTTCCCTTCAATTTTTCGTCTTTCCTTTCTTCCACCTAATTTCTGTCTCTCCATCCATCCGTCCTCCTTTCCTTCCTTCCCTCCTTTATAAGGTTATCATGACACATCCTAAATGCTGTCATGTAAAAGCAACATGGTGGAAACCTAACCTCTCACACCAGCATAGTGCTCAGCCAGAGAAAATGAGTACTCAGACTTTAACGGTACTCAGACCAATCCCTTGATAATTTTCTTCATGATGATCTTGATCAAATCTATTTGTAGAGCGGCCAGCATGTACCCCAGAGTCACTAATTAGTTGAAGTAGTGCAGCTAGAATATCTGCATGCTGGCAAGTGTGAGCTTCATTTCATCTCCAGTGGCACTCGACTGGTCAGCCTTCGTCCTACAGTTCAATATGTGTATATTTAACCTTTATTTTCCCTGGTAAGTTGACTGAGAACACATTATTTACAGCAACGGCCTGGGGAATAGTTACAGGGGAGAGGTGGGGGAATGAATGAGCCGATTGGAAGCTGGGTATGATTAGGTGGAACTGCAGCCTCCATATAGTAGTGTATAGTAAGTAGAGTAAGGAGTAAGTCTTTCAACTGCTTAGGCACTGTTCAAATAGAGATATTTCATCCTCCAATGTCCCAGGGTGTGTCAATTAGTCAAACATACCCAGTTTGTACCCTAGTGATGTTCACACTTGTAAAGGTAAATACATTATTAATAAGTTATGAACTTGTGTACACCAGAGGAGGCTCCTCACTGTGTTCAGTACCACGGACAGTTAATTAAAAGCCAAGGCCGAGGCATAGCCGGATCAACTTATTTAGTGTCCATGGCTCCCCTGAAAGGATGCAGTTTGAGAAGTTCAATAACGGAATTGCTCATGCTTAGTTTGCATGCGTTGAAATGTCGCAGAAAACTTCTTGCCATCCAATCTGATGCTAAAGTGACAAGACGTTCAATCTCAGCCTTGGAAACATGCTTTGGCCTTTCTGCTAAAGGCTAAGCTAGTCTTGGCTGGCTAGCTGACATCCATGGATGAATATGTCATGCTCACATTCTACAACAGTGTAGCATAGCAGTAAACCTGGACCAGTCATAATCTGCTAACCGGTAGTTCCAGAGGATTGTAGTGCTGCTTGTATATCATCCAAACATCATCCTACATCATCATCTCAGTCCCTTAATAAGGGTATTCAAACAATAACGGTACAATTTAATTAATTTGTTATTCTTTTCCTGTTGTGTCACAATCTGTTTGTACTAAATGTCTTTGTTACTAAGTAAAACAAAAAAACAACAACCTCTCTCTGCTTTTCCCTCAACTTCCTCAGCTGTCTCCCTACGGGCTTGCTGTGAAGTGGCCAGTCATCATGGCGGTTCCAGCGAAGGGGACAGGAAGGGCGGGGGAAATGGGCTGGGAGGGGAGATGGATTTGTTTTTTTTGCCCTACGTGGTACAGCTCGCACGCTGGCCTCCTCTCTGACCGTCTCCTTTGAGCTGGCAGCCGTGTGTGTGTGTGTGTGTGTGTGTGTGTGTGTGTGTGTGTGTGTGTGTGTGTGTGTGTGTGTGTGTGTGTGTGTGTGTGTGTGTGTGTGTGTGTGTGTGTGTGTGTGTGTGTGTGTGTGTGTGTGTGTGTGTGTGTGTGTGTGTGTAGTGGCGGCGACAGTGGTTTTGGCCTCCTGGCACGGAGGAGGGACAGATGCAGTGAGAGAGGGAGGGAAAAAGAGGTTGGTGTGGGCTGGAATCCTGCAGGATGGAGGGAGGGGGAAGGATAGAGAGAGGGAGGGAGAGAGAGATACATATGGAAAGAGGGAGTGAAAGAGAAAGATGATGTTGGGGTGACAGAGACAGGATACTATACTGTGAGTCAGAGTTGTGAAGACAGGGAAACTTTAAAGTAAAGTCCCTGAGTCACCTAAAATGAATAAGTAGCTTAATATGCAGTTACTCTGCAAAGTGCTGGTACATAAATCGTCTGACTGAATAGAGCAGCGGTGGCATTAGCGGCATCTTTGCCTCGCTCTGTGCGGTCTCTTACTTTACTGTCTTGTGAAGTTCTGTTAATGGGTGAACACTGCCCTGAGGACGATGCTCCCAGTGAGACTGGTTTTGGCTGTCTGCTACACAGACCATGTTTATCATAGTCAGAGTCGGCATGTTTAGCTAAAGGCCTTAAATAAAGGGAGGTAGACAGATCTAGGTAGGGGAGAGAGGGAACGAACACATCCCACTCTTCAGATATATCACTGCTGCCTAATGCACTTCATTAACACTCCTACTAATATGACAGAGTGCAGACAGAGTTCCAGTCACACACAGCCACCACGCTGCGGCTTTAGCATAAATCACACTCATCTACTCATTTGTCTTTTCTCTCATTCCCATTCATTTCTAGTACTGTGCCGCTTTCACCCTTTTCTCTTCAATTAATGTTCTCACTCGCCACACCTCGTGCTTTCTCTTCTTAATGTGTTTCTCCTCAGTTCTCTATCCATTTTCCCATTTCACCTCCTTTCTATCACGCTCATCGTCTTTCCTTTCCTCTCTCTCTCTCTACTGTGCCCTCTGATTCACACGCTAACCGAGCCATTAGCACTAGCAATCACCCACACATTTTTCATCCCACTTTTACAAGATGATTGCATTGCCCCTTTGACAGACACACACAGACACATCTTCCCTGCAGCCATGATAGATCTTATAGAGTTTTCAAAAAAAAAAAAGTTTAATTTTACTCTTCTCTTCTGTCATGGCACTTTTCCTACCGCCGAGCACAGGCCTGGAGCTAATGGGGGGAGTCAAATATAAATCAGTGTGTCGGGGGTGGAGGCATTTGGGAGGGGTGGGGGATCAGTCAAAACCTCCATAGTGCCATTATAGTATGGGTCATTAGCTATGCTCTGATATTTGGCATCACGGGGCTGCCGCTGCCATACCGTTAGAAAGCGCAAATAACACCAATAAACAACAACAGGCCTTTATTTACTTTCTGTTTATTCCCCTTTTTCTCCTATGTTCATGCCGTGGCATTCCCCGCTGCAAAGGGTGAACTGAGCCTGGAGCTGTAAACTTAAAGATTGACTGTCATGTCTTGTTGTAACGGCTTTCTAGGTGTGGTTAAGGAGAGTCGGACCAAAACGCAGCGTGTAGATTGCGATCCATGTTTAATGAACAAAAAAACACACTAATCTAAAATACAAACACTACAAAACAAAGAACGTAACGAAAACCGAAACAGCCTATACTAGTGAAAACTAACACAGCCAGGAACAAGGACACTAAGGACATTCACCCACAACAAACTCAAAGAATATGGCTGCCTAAATATGGTTCCCAATCAGAGACAACGATAAACACCTGCCTCTGATTGAGAACCACTCCAGACAGCCATAGACTTTGCTAGATCACCCCACTAGCTACAATCCCAATATATACACACCAAAACCCCAAGACAAAACACACCACAATACAAAAACCCCATGCCACACCCTGGCCTGACCCAATACATAAAGATAAACACAAAATACTTCGACCAGGGCGTGACACTTGTTCTATTATTACAAAAGAAAAGGATTCTGGCAAATGATGAATAATTACTGTTATGGATCAGTGAACAATAACATTATTGATAGTTCACGGATGATTTCTGGCAACTCTTAAGTTCTGAGGATAATTATTCAAACAAATACGTTTTGGCCAACATTGAAAGTGTCTGTTTTGTGTTTAGTCCTAGTTTGTTATACTAAGTCATGTTGACAAAAATTAGGCAATCCTAAAGCGATAGAATGCGAAACTTCTGAATTCAATAACAAGATTTTGCATAATAAACCTTATTTCTGCTGGGAGAAGGCCTGCTGCTGATCAGTCTTCTTAGATAGATGTATTAAACCACACACCAATGTAACTCTGTAGGCCCTGTTCATAGAGATCCTATTCAATTACTAGAGGGGCTATGACATAAACCCCCCAAAATGGAGTGAAAATTGCAGCCAAATAGACATTTTCAACTGTCAAAACAATAAGACGTTCTATATGCACGTGCAACCAAGAGGTTACCCAGTAAACATCCGGCATTAGCACAAAGTTCGTATTTCTCAATCCAACCCCAAAAAATTGAACAAACAAGTTATATACACACATTGACTTATTGCTACCAGATCAACAAAACAAAATCATCAGACAACATTTATTTCCCGTTCATTATCCGTTTGCTCTGGTGGTGCTATATTTGCCTACCACAACAAATAACCACAGAGCTATTGTGATCTGACCATGACTCCATTTAGCTCCTCCCTTCCTATAGGCAGAAACTCAAACAGGATGCACCCGTGCTAAGAAATATTCAACGCTGGCCTGACCAATCGGAATCCCCGCTTCAAGCTAGATTTGATCACGAGGACTGGGACATGTTCCAGGTAGCCTCAGAGAATAATATTGACGTATATGCTGATTTGGTGAGTGAGTTTATAAGGAAGTGCATTGGAGACGTTGTACCCACTGTGATGGATGGCGGCATTTGCGCAAAACCGGGAGCAAGACGTCAGTGTCTGGTGTTCCCTTGGTAATATGTGATTGTCTGTAGACCTTGCAGCATATGTCTTGTGTCTGAGGGTTTGAATTGCTACTCCACTTTGAACTGACGTTTTGCCTGTTTGTTTGCCTTACGGAGGGAATAACTACACTGTTTGTATTCAACCATATTTTCAGTCACCTTGCGATGGTTAAATGCGGTGGTTTGCGCTTTCAGTTTTGCACAAATGCTGCCATCTATCCACGGTTTCTGGTTTGAATAGGTTGTAATAGTCACTGTGAGAACAACATCCCCTATACGCTTCCTGATGAACTCAGTCACCGTGTCCGTGTATACGTCAATGTTATTCTCAGAGGCTACCCGGAATATAAAAGTGGGTTTGTGATAGTGGAGCGAATGAGGATGTGTTCAACCCTCAGTTCCGAAACTTCTTTAGCCGTTTGTTATGTTGTATTTAAAAGTGTGCTTTGTAGCTAAGTCTCAAGTTTAACCAGGATTGGATCCTCGCATTGCCTCATTTGGACTACACATCTCAAAACAATCTTGAAGCATGGATTCCGATTGGTCAGCCTAGCAATGAATAGACCTTAGCATGGGTACTTCCTGTTTGAGTTTCTGCCTATAGGATGGGAGGAGCAAAATGGAGTCGTGATCTGATTTGCTGAAGGCAGGGCAGTGGAGGGACTTGTAGGTATCCCGGAAGGGGGAGTAGCAATGGTCGAGTGTTTTCCCAGAGTGAGTAGTACAGTCAATATGTTGATAGAACTTCGGTAGCGTTTTCTTCAAATTTTCTTTGTTAAAATCCCCAGCTACAATAAATGCGACCTCAGAATATGTGGTTTCCAGTTTGCATGAAGTCCAGTGTAGTTCCTTGAGAGAAGTTGTGGTATTGGCTTGAGGGGGACTATACATGTGGGAGGTAATAACGGTAATACGCTCTTGGGAGGTAATACGGTCTGAATTTGATTGTGAGGTATTCTAGGTCAGGTAAACAAAAGGATTTGAGCTGCTGTATGTTATCACAATCACACCATGTTAATTAAGTTAATGAAACATACACCACACCTTTCTTCTTCCCAGAGAGTTCTTTATTCCTGTCTATGTGATGTACTAAATTCCACCCTGTATGGACGGGGACAGAATATCCCTAGAGAGCCATGATTGCATGAAATAGTATTTTGAGTATTTTGAGATCCCTCGCCCACAAACCAAACAGAAAATCCAAACGGTGGTGTCTTGGATTAGCATCTGGGAAAGTTGCCCTTGAACAAAGATTATAGGGAAAATGACATGCTGGTGAGCCACATGTTCAGTTATTTCCGGCTGTTCACTAAAAATGGTTATATGTCTGTGTAACAATTGCTTGACACTATGGGCTACTGTATGTTTAAGCTTAAACTCTATTGGACCAGATAGGTTCACTACTGGAGCAGTAGGGAGAAATGAAGACCACACAACTGAATCATTTCGGAAAAGAATGCAGGCTTATATTTTGTACATTTAAAAATACATTTAAAAGATAATCAACTTGAGTAAACTTGAGTTGATGTGTGAAATTTGTACTATGAGATAAATATGAATTCAATACATCAAAAGCACAATAGACGGCTATATATTCAGCCTATAGTTAACTAGGGTGTACCCAACTCTATTTTAGTCTGATGGTGTCTCAGATTTCAATGTGCAAAGTTCAATAGAAATACAATAAACACGAATCCAGAGGGAAAAAACAACCCAATTCACTAAGAATACTGATTTATAAACCACTATAATGTGAGTGACTGTGCATATCAATAAACACTGTAAGATGCTTAAATGTGGTATGTTCTTATGACAGACTCACTACAATGTATGGCACAACGATGTCTCGCAACAAAGAATCCTACCACAATGTAGAATGGCGGTGCAAATTCACTGTCCTCCAAGGAAAAGGAAAATAAATCATCCCATGCAAATCTTCCAGGATGTCCTGGACTCGCCATCCTTGGTGGAACTTAAAAAATCTGACCTGTTTTACAAACAGGATCACACAATATACAGTATATATACAATGAGTACCTTTCATATACACATTAATATAGCCCTTAGCTTTAATATCTTACAGGAATAAGAAAATACAGGACAAGGCTCACATTAACAAAAACAATAAACTAGCCTGAGCAAATGGAACGTACTAGTCCTTACACCCATTTCTTATAAAGTAATATAAAACATAACTGTGTACCACAATGGATTATGATAATATCTAATTATATTTGATAAAAGTATGAAAACCAAAATAGTTTGCAATGCATGATTAGCTTGATCACTAACGTTTTCTATTTCAATAGATTAATAGCTGAACTAGCCTAAATGTTAACGGCTTGTGCATATTGTGACGGTCCAGGCAAATGCTTCTCCTTCCAATAGGGCGCTTCCCCTTCAATTCCCAAATAAATATAACCAGCATTAGCTGTGCAAAAGTGGGGTTGTGATAGTGGAGCGAATGAGGATGTGTTCAACCCTCAGTTCCGAAGCTTCTTTACGCCGTTTGTTTTGTTGTATTTAAAAGTGTGCTTTGTAGCTAAGTCTCAAGTTTAACCAGGATCGGATCCTCTCATTGCCTCATTTGGACTACACATCTCAGTTAGTCTCTGCTGGTTCTTCATGGCCTTTCTCCGCCTGTTGGTGGATTGGATTGTCTGACCACAATGCATACTGTATTTCATTCGTTTTAGTACAATGTATACTTATGTGGTCAGTTGTAGTTGAAGACTTATTGAGATTTGATACTCTTTATGGTTGTGTGGTAAGACTTTGATATTTGGATTGTATGATTGAGACTGGGCTTACGCTACACTTTATGAACGGACAAACATTGCGTGAATAAGGTCACTTGAGTTCCCTGAACTCCTTTATCGGGAGGAACCAGAGCTCATTGTTTGCTATATTATTGTGTTTGATCATTTATGTTGTTAATACAACCCACACAAAAGAACACATTTGTTTTGAAGTTTTTTCCGATGTTTTAAGGGTTTGTGAAAAGTCATTTCCATACTGACTTTTGTATTAGTGTAGACTTGACGGCCCAGACAGGACTCATTCCCTCACAAACAAAAAAAGAGAAATCAATATTTTCTCTGGTAGGCACAACACACCTGGCACCCTACCCTGCAAACAACTTCAAGTCAATACCGTTACACTATGCTTGGTTCCGTATGAACTCACACAAAATGCTAGCAATAGCTTAGGTAGCCTAATCGCTAGCAGTTGTTCTCCTTGGGAAAACCTTGTGAAAACCAAATCCTGGCGTCAATCTTTCCCTCAACCCCTTCACAGCACGTTGGGATAGATAAGTGAGTATTTTTAGTTCAGTATTATTCAACTTCTCACAACAATTTGAAAGTTTTTTTTTCTCCTTAGAATGGCGGTAGCTCTTCACGTTCCGTTCTAACTCCTTTTCAACATGTCGCCCATGGTGTAGAACGTGAGGTTAGGAGAGGGACTAAGATAAAATATTGAGTTTTGATTGGTTCAAAATAAACTGCTCTTCATGCAGATTCTGACAGCTGATTTGTAATAGCTGTCAACTTTTAAACATCATAAATGATTGGTTACTGGAATCTCACTAGTAACGACAAGTATTCAACATTAGTTGACCTGAGTCACCTGCATTGGGCATGCATGCCATAAATAATCTAAAATTCACTGTAAGCAATTGCATCAAAAGGGTTGTCATGACTGTCCACGAGAATCCAAAAGGTCAGATCAGGTTTTCAATGAATAACTTCAAATGAGGCAGAGAGAGAGAGGGGGAAGGAAAGAACTAGGGGTGGTTAACAACTCACACCCTTTTATAAATCAAGGAGTGAAGATGCAGGTCTTCCTCTTCAAATTCCCCAAAGGAATGCGTTTTTGTTTGAGACTTTTCCTGCCGAAACTGTAACACGTTCAAAAGTGAATAATGGAACAATATTTCTAACATGGAATGGTCAGAGGCGATCTACAGAACACTAATGTCCTTTTGTTTATTTTATGTCATTAAAAATGTTAAGGTAAATACTGCAACTTGGAAAATATACCCACTAGATGTACAATGTTTCCATCCTATGCGTTGTGCATGTAATATGAACAAATTATGAAGGTGTTTTTGTTAAGAGAGGGATATGATTTGAGAAACTATGAGAATGGTTTTATATACATTTTGCAAGTGACAAGTCACGCCCCCAAATAGGTCAGAGTATGTGTCAGCCTGACAGAACCACCCCTTTCAAACAAACTGCATAAATGATGGGTAACGAAATTAACATACCAGACCAAAAAAGCGTGAAGCTGCAGCAACACATTAAAGTGGTTTGAACTTTGAATCTCAACGAGGTAGAAATAATAAATTCACCTCCCGGATAATCACTGGTACAGTTGTAAAGTATCTTCGAAAGCAAATTTAAGTGGGACCATCCAGTTACTCTGCTCAAACCATTGACACGGCTGGCTAGCCTATGTTCAAAGAAGCATCTTCAAGGGCTAATGGAAAGAAAATAAACTGTAGTTCTGTTCAGGACTACACGACAAGTCACTGGATACTGGGCAACTACAGAGAAGAACAACAGTGTTGGAACACTTTTGGACAATCACAGCCTTACAAGTGCACCTTGAAAAGGCCCATCTCCCTTTCCTATGCGGACCTGTCCACCGAGAGAGATTCACGATGGACCAGGCATTTCACGTAAATACATTCATGTGTTACTCAAAGAGGGCGGCGGTTCGTGTGCGAAGTATATGATTACTGTAAGTGAGAGTTTCTAAATGTACCAATGTTAAGTGTCTCTGTCCCTCTCTCTCTTGCCCTCCATCTCTTTATAAACAAGCAGTCATATTGAGGTCAGTCTGCTAGGGACCCATTTTTTACATATTAATAATAATAATAATAATATATGTCATTTAGCAGACGCTTTTATCCAAAGCGACTTACAGTCATGTGTGCATACATTCTACGTATGGGTGGTCCCGGGAATCGAACCCACTACCCTGGCGTTACAAGCACCATGCTCTACCAACTGAGCTACAGAAGGACCACTATAAATGTGTATGTTTATCCTGTGTTACTATTTAATTATCGTGTAAATGAAATTATTAAACCAATTTTGTGTAGTACTGAATCATAAGAAAGGCTCGCGTTTTTGCAGATGTAAGTAGGTTATGACTGTTCAGAATGATTTGATACGAGGTTATGATTAATACGTTGACTGTTTGTAGATGTGATAGGTAAAGAACTTTAGCGTTTTAATTCAGGAGATGGTAACTCTTTAAAGAACCACTCTCGTGGTGCCCCAGATGCTAATGAGTTAATTGTTACATGATTAATTTAATCAGGTAGTGTCCATTATCAATTGCATACACCTGACAGCAATGGGTGTGGCAGAAATAGCCAAATTCATTAATCTGAAGGGTTTCCATATATGAGTGTTGAAGTCGGAAGTTTACATACACTTAGGTTGGAGTCATTAAAACTCGTTTTTCAACCACTCCACAAATGTCTTGCTAACAAACTATAGTTTTGGCAAGTCAGTTAGGACATCTACTTTGTGCGTGACACAAGTAACTTGTCCAACAATTGTTTACAGACAATACATGTCTGTAGGGTCATTGAGGTTGGATGGGATTGGGGGGGGGGGATTTTGTGGATGGGTAGGGTCTATTAGACATTAGCAGGGCTCTTTTTTTTAAATGTATTCATTTATTTATTTATTCTCATAAGTAGGTAGGAGGAAGTTAGGTAGGAGGATTTAGAAATGTTGTAAACCGTGATTGACCACACACTCCAGCACAATAGGTGGAGGCATGCACCTTTAACGTTGGTGCATGGCCATTATATCATAGAAGAAGATGAAGAAAAAGCACATCCTTTCAATCCTGGTCCTTCTCCCAGACAGAAGTGAGTAATTGAGCATGACAATCAACTAGTATGTGTCATTGAAACGTGAGTACAAGCTTTTTATCTTATAGAAGAGGACTCCCTCACCATTAGCTTTATACTGTTTGTTTGCCATGCAGCCACAGATAGATTAGGCTGGATAGCTTTGGCCTACCATCTGTATGCTATTGCTGGCCATTCTTTGCAAACTGTTGTTATATTTATGCCATTTACCCGTTTTATATGCTTATTGCATATTCCATTTAACAGCACATTTAATGATGCATGTTCATTGCTTTTATTTGCACCTTTGTCTCCATACAAGGCCAACCAAGTCTCAATTCAAGTCTCATGTCAACTGTCAATCATTCCCTTAATTTTTAAAGACTTTTAAACTGAACTGCATCTGCCTCCGCTTGCTCTTTAACTGGAGTCCCACAGTAGATGTGCATAACCCTCACCTAAACCTCAAATCAGTTCCAATCGTGTGACAGACAGGCTAGGAACCAACGTTTTGGTCAGTTACTCTGCTCTTATTAGGGGAGGACATGCAGGAAATGTCGCATAGGCCGGCGCACAATTGGCCCAGCGCCATCCAGGTTAGGGGAGGGTTTGGCCGGGGGGGGGCTTCACTTGGCTCATTGCGCTCTAGCGACTCCCTGTGGCGTGCTGAGCGCCTGGAGGCACACTTCGGTTGTCAGTTGAACAGTGTTTCCTCCGACACAGTGTCACAGCTGGGTCAATTTTCGGGGGATGCATGACTCGACCTTCGCCACCCAAGCTTGTTGGGGAGTTGCAGTGATGAGACGAGATTGAAAAAGGGGGGAAAACAATAAATAAATAAAGAACTACAGTTTTGTTTGTCACTGTTTTCAGTCATCTTGTGAACTTGGTCAGCTGAGTCTCTGAAAGCACTTTCAGAACGCTAGTGGACGGATCTAAGTAATTTTGGTGTACTCTTGTTAACGTGTGTCAAACAAGCAAACCTAATCCTCTAAGCTTTAATATACTGCTCATTCTTTATATCTGCCTTTGTACTGTTTCCTTGTAATTGGCCTAGAACCTGTCTAACGTTTAGTCCGTTGCATTGTTCAGAACTGTTGACCAACTCGATAGGTCTCTTGTCACAAACCTGTCAATTCTGGTTTATGTGTTTCCCTCATTATTAAATAGTAACTGTAATGGCCATTGTCGGTGGAATAAGGATCGGACCAAAGCGCAGGGTGGTAAGTATTCATGACAATTTTTAATTTAAACGAACTGAACACTGAAATACAAAACAAACGATGTGAACAAAATGAACACCGAAACAGTACTGTGTGGCCAAAACACTCACACGGAAACAAACACCCACAAACCAAAAGTGAAACCCAGGTCCCTAAGTATGATTCTCAATCAAAGACAACGGACGACACCTGCCTCTGATTGAGAACCATACTAGGCCGAACACAAAAACCAACATAGAAAAACAAACAGACTGCCCACCCAAACTCACGCCCTGACCATACTAAAACAAAGAATACAATAACAGAACTATGGTCAGAACGTGACAGCACTCCCCCCAAAGGTACGGACTCTGGCCGCAAAACCTGAACCTATAGGGGAGGGTCTGGGTGGGTGTCTGTCCGCGGTGGCGGCTCTGGCGCGGGACGTGGACCCCAGTTCACCACAGTTTTTGTCCGCCTCCTAAACCGCCCCCGTGGCCTCTTACGAGCGGCGACCCTCACGCCGACCTCCGACTGGGGACCCTAGCCATGGGTCCCGAATGGACAGGAGATTCCGGCAGCCCTGGACAGGAGGGGGACTCCGTCAGCGTTGGACAGGCGGGAGTCTCCGGCAGCTCCGGAGTGAAGGGCGATTCTGGCATCGCCTGGCTGACTGACGGCTCTGGCGGCTCCTGGCTGACTGAAGGCCCTGGCGGCTCCTGGCTGACTGATGGCCCTGGCGGCTCCTGGCTGACTGACGGCCCTGGCGGCTCCTGGCTGGCTGGCGGCTCTGGCGGCTCCTGGCTGGCGGCTCTGGCGGCTCCTGGCTGGCTGGCGGCTCCTGGCTGGTTGACGGCTCTGGCGGCTCCTGGCTGACTGACGGCTCTGGCGGCTCCTGGCTGACTGGCGGCTCTGGTGGCTCAGGACAGACGGGAGACTCTGGCGGCTCAGGACAGACGGGAGACTCTGGCGGTGCTGGGCAGGAGGAAGGCTCTGGCAGTGCTGGACAGGTAAAAGCATCTATAGGGAGAAGACGGAGAGACAGCCTGGTGCGGGGTTCTGCCACCGGAGGGCTGGTGCGTGGAAGTGGCACCGGATAGACCGGACCGTGCAAGCGCACTGAAGCTCTAGAGCACTGAGCCTGCCCAACCTTACCTGATTGAATGCTCCCCGTAGCCAGGCCAGTGCGGCGATGTGGAATAGCCTGCACTGGGCTGTGCTGGCGTAAGTGAACGTATGATTATCTGCATGTGTGGTTCCGACCGTGAAGCATTGAGGAGGTGTGGGGGTGCTTTGCTGGTGACACGGTCATTGATTTTATTTAGAATTCAAGGCACACTTAACCAGCATGGCTACCAGAGCATTCTGCAGTGATACGCCATCCCATCTCGTTTGCGCTTAGTCCCACTATCATTTGTTTTTCAACAGGACAATGACCCAACACACACCTTCAGGCTGTGTAAGGGCTATTTGACTAAGGAGAGTGAAAGAGTGCTGCATCAGATGACCCCGCCTCCACACAATCACCTGATCTCAACCCAATTAAGATGGTTTGGGATGTGTTGGACCGCAGAGTGAAGGAAAAGCTGCAAACAAGTGCACAGCATATGTGGGAACTCATTCAAGACTTAGAAAAGCCTTCCTCATGAAGCAGGTTGAGAGAATGCCGAGAGTGTGCAAAGCTGTCATCAAGGCAAAGGCTGGCTACTTCAAAAATAAAAAAATATAAAAATCTATTTTGATTGGTGTAACACTTTTTTTTGGTTACTACATGATTCCTTGTGTGTTATTTCATCTTTTTGATGTGTTCACTATTCTACAATGTAGAAAATAGTAAAAATATAGAGTAGGTGTGTCCAAACTTTTGACTTGTACTGAATTTCTTTTGTTGTTTTTACTGGACTGATGGTCTGCATCTGATGGTCATTCTGAGGTGAGGGAGCAGTGGTGAAGCTGCCTCTCACCTGACTCACTGTCCCTCCTCTCTGCCTCCCTTCAGCTGATGGCGAAACTTAAGTCGCACTGCATTATTTTTGCCTCAGCCAAATTCATGTTACTCCTATGACCAAAGAAAGACAAATCGCTAATACAGAAAGAGCAGTTTTGTACACTAAGTATAGTAAGCATTACAAGATGGAGGTGGTACCGCAGACAAAATCCCCAGCGTGAGCTCCCCTACGACAAAGGGCGTTTAAATGTAAACCGTATCGACTAGCAGTAAAGATGGCTGGCAGTCCAATCAATCTTAACATTCTAAAGTAAGCACTACGTGATCGAGGGATACTACCGTGTGCAGTATATTCTGCACAGTATACAACAACATTCCAAATTAAGCACTTCATGATCAAGGGATACTACAGTCGTGGCCAAAAGTTGAGAATGACACAAATATTAATTTCCACAATGTTTGCTTGCTTCAGTGTCTAGATTTTTTTTGTCATTCGTTACTATGAAGTATAATTACAAGCATTTCTTAAGTGTCAAAGGCTTTTATTGACAATTACATGAAGTTGATGCAAAGCGTCAATATTTGCAGTGTTGACCTTTCTTTTCAAAACCTCTGCAATCCGCCCTGGCATGCTGTCAATTAACTTCTGGGCCACATCCTGGCTGATTGTCACGTTCTGACCTTAGTTCCTTTGTTTTGTCTTCGTTTTAGTATGGTCAGGGCATGAGTTGGGGTGGGCAGTCTATGTTTCTTTTTCTATAATTTGGGATTTCTGTGTTTGGCCTGGTATGGTTCTCAATCAGAGGTAGCTGTCAATTGTTGTCCCTGATTGAGAACCATATTTAGGTAGCCTGGTTTCACTTTTGAGTTGTGGGTGATTATTTTCTGTTCTGTGTTTTATTTCACCGTTCAGGACTGTTCGTTTCTCATTTTATAGTTTTTGTTTCAGTGTTCACTATTCTTATTAAAAACCAAGATCAACACTTACCACGCTGCGCTTTGGTCCTCTCCTTCAGACGACCGTTACACTGATGGCAGCCCATTCTTTCATAATCAATGCTTGGAGTTTGTCAGAATTTGTGGGGGGTTTTCTGTCTACCCGCCTCTTGAGGATTGACCACAAGTTCTCAATGGGATTAAGGTCTGGGGAGTTTCCTGGCCATGGACCCAAAATATTGATGTTTTGTTCCTCGAGCCACTTAGGTATCACTGGCAAGGTGCTCCATCATGCTCCATCATGCTGGAAAGGGCTTTGCTCGTCACTAAACTGTTCCTGGAAGGATGGGAGAAGTTGCTCTCAGCGGATGTGTTACCATTCTTTATTCATGGCTGTGTTCTTAGGCAAAAAATGTGAGTGAGCCCATTTCCTTGGTTGAGAAGCAACACCACACATGAATGGTCTCAGGATGCTTTACTGTTGGCATAACACAGGACTGATGGTAGCGCTCACCTTGTCTTCTCTGGACAAGCTTTTTTCCGGATGCCCAAACAATCGGAAAGGGGATTCATCAGAGAAAGCGACTTTACCCCAGTCCTCAGAAGTCCAATCCCTGTACCTTTTGCAGAATATCAAGCTGTCCCTGATGTTTTTCCTGAAGAGAAATGGCTTCTTTGCTACCCTTCTTGACACCAGGCCATCCTCAAAGTCTTCGCCTCACTGTGTGTGCAGATGCACTCACACATGCCTGCTGCCATTCCTGAGCAAGCTCTGTAATGATGGTGCCCCTATCCAGCAGCTGAATCAACTTTAGGGGAGATGGTCCTGGTGCTTGTTGGACTTTCTTGGCCACCCTGAAGCCTTCTTCACAACAATTGAACCACTCTCCTTGAAGTTCTTGATGAGCCGATAAATGGTTGATTTAGGTGCAATCTTACTGGCAGCAATATCCTTGCCTGTGAAGCCCTTTCTGTGCAAGGCAATGATGACGGCACGTGTTTCCTTGCAGGTAACCATGGTTGACAGAGGAAGAACAATGATTCCAAGCACCACCCTCCTTTTGAAGCTTCCAGATTCTTATTCGAACTCAATCAGCATGACAGAGAGATCTCCAGCCTTGTCCTCGTCAACACTGATATGATGTCAGCTGGTCCTTTTGTGGCAGGGCTGAAATGCATGGAATTTTTTGGGGGGGATTCCGTTCATTTGCATGGCAGAGAGGGACTTTGCAATTAAATGCAATTCATCTGATCACTCTTCATTACATTCTGGAGTATATGCAAATTGCCATCATACAAACTGAGGCAGCAGACTGTGAAAATGAATATTCGTGTCATTCTCAACTTTTGGCCACGACTGTACAGTATACTACTATTTTTTTTATTCTTCAAAATTCTAAAGTACTACACGATTGAAGGATGCTACAATGGAGAGTATAGGATTTTATCAGCGGAGTCTCCCCAGAGGAGGAAAGGGAATAAAGTAGTGTAACATTCAATGCAAATAAAAACAGATAGTGAAACATAAACATTAATTAATGTATTCTTTTTAGATAAAACTATGTTCATATGTCACCAAATAATTCGTCAAAATACACTGTTTTGCCATGTAGGTCAACAGTAACTTCAACAGCACTGTCTGAGCTAGCACCATGGTGTCGCCGGAGGACAGCATGCTTCCGTCCTCCTCTGGCTACATTGACTGCAGTACAAAACCTAGGAGGCTGGTAGGCCTCACCCCCTTCTATAAACATAAACTCAGCAAAGAAAATGGCCCCTTTTTCAGGACCCTGTCTTTCAAAGATAATTTGTAAAAATCAGAATTACTTCAGATCTTCATTTAAACACTTTCAAATAACCATAAACCATTAATGATCAAGCACATGTGGAATGGTTGTTAAGACACTAACAGCTTACAAACGATATGGAATTTAAGGTCACAGTTATGAGACTTAGGACACTAAAAGAGGCCTTTCTACTGACTCTAACAAAACACAAAGAAAGATGCCCAGGGTCCATGCTCATCTGTGTGAACGTGCCTTAGGCATGCTGCAAGGAGGCATGAGGACTGCAGATGTGGCCGGGGCAATAAATGTCAACGTCCGTACTGTGAGACACCTAAGACTGCGCTACAGGCAGACAGGACGGACAGCTGATTTTCCTCGCAGCGGCAGACCATGTGTAAAAACACCTGCACAGGATCGGTACATCCGAACATCACACCTGCGAGACAGGTACAGGATGGCAACAACTGCCCGAGTTACATCAAGAACGCACAATCGCTCCATCAGTGCTCAAACTGTCCGCAATGGGCTGAGAGAGGCTGGACCTTCAGGCTTGTAGGCTTGTTGTAAGGCAGGTCCTCACCCGACAATACCTGCAACAATGTCGCCTTTGGGCACAAACCCACCGTCGCTGGACCAGACAGGACTGTCAAAGTGCTCTTCACTGAGGAGTCATTATTTTGTCTCCCCAGGGGTGATGGTCGGATTCGTGTTTATTGTCGAAGGAATGAGGGTTACACCGAGGTCTGTACTCTGGAGCGTGTTCAAGGTGAAGGGTCCATCATGGTCTGGGGCGGTGTGTCACATCAGCATCGGACTGCGCTTGTTGTCATTGTAGGCAACCTCAACGCTGTGCGTTACAGGGAAGACATCCTTCTCCCTCATGTGGTACCCTTCCTGCAGGCTCATGCTGACATGACCCATAATGCTCGTTCTGTGCGTGATTTCCTGCAAGACAGGAATGTCAGTGTTCTGCCATGGCCAGCAAAGTGCCCGGATCTCAATCACATTGAGCACGTCTGGGTCCTTTTGGATCGGAGGGTGAGTGCTACTTATTTTAATTTTTTTTTTACCTTTATTTAACTAGGAAAGTCAGCTAGGAACAAATTCTCATTTTCAATGACGACAGTGGGTTAACTGCCTGTTCAGGGGCAGAACAACAGATTTGTACCTTGTCAGCTCGGGATTCAAACTTGCAACCTTTCGGTTACTAGTCCAACGCTCTAACCACTAGGCTACCCTGCCACCCCAATTTATGACAATTTCTGGTGGACGCCCCCCAACCAAAGCTTTCACAGTATGAACTGACGTGTTGCCCATCCATTCATAGATGTAGGATCAGAGAACGAACCTAATATGTTATATTGGGGTTGTGCCACAGAGCATTGAGGGTTGAGAAGCTTGGTGACATTGTTGGATAGAGATTAAGAGTGAAGAATGATAGTTGAACATTTTTGGGACATTACTCAATTTAAAAAAAAAATCAAATTACAGGAGATGGAGGTACATTTTATAGATTGTTTTCTTGGATTTAGAACTATTTGTGTGTCTAGTTAGTGCAATTTATTTGCCTTGCTAACTTCAGTAGCTAGCTAGCTTTCAGTGTGTGTTTAGTTTTTCCCGCTAGAATGCCAACACTGCCGAAAAATGTTGTGGCCTATTGAAGAACCCCTTTCATTCTCCGGGTTACTTAGAAAAGGTGTGTGCTAAAAGCAAGGGTCGACCTCTGCCTGAGATCAGTTTCATGAAGAAGGATGAAAAGATGAGCGTTCAAAACCAACTAGTATAAAATGTGTAGCTGGTTAACAGGGCCTATCACCAAGCTGCCTGTAATTGCATGTTACTACGCTTTACATGCTGAACATCTTCTCTGGCAAGTCAAACAATTCTGAATAATTTGATATCTTCCATCGCATCAACCATTAAAAGTTAGATTAAAGAGGTTGACGCAGTGCATTCTTTTTGCGTGCACTCAATTAGGCTTTGAACTTTCCTCCGGTATTTATTTAGCAACGATGATAACACATAATCACTCCCGACAGACACAAGCAAAAACTCATGACATAAATGTTGCAGCATCCTAGGCTACAGCTAAACATTAGACATCTGACATGCTGTATGGGATGATAAGGAGGATTTTTCTGTCTGATCAACTGTAGGCTACTAATAAGAGCAGCTGCATAAAGCCTATCTGCCCTGTCCAGGGTAAACTTTAGTCAGGGTAAACTCATTGGTAACGTTATGTATTTATAGTCAATTTGTGTGTCAGGGGAAAATGTGAATGTGATCAAACTTAGATGATATTCAAAATTAGGCTGGCTAGGTTGCATTTACATTTAATCCAAATGTTTGTAGTTTGCATTTTTGTATGTCTGAAATCCTCAGTTGATGAAGATTTGAAAGGAATAACTGTAATTTACAGCGTGGGTCTTGCTTCACAGAATATCCCACCCTTCTTTGCCTTGGGAAAGCTGATTATGTATCACATCATTCCTGCTGCGGTGGTTGCCTGGGAAGCTGTGCAAACAGAGTAGGATTCATTTTCTAAAATGTCTATCATTACTGCTTAATGATAGTGGAATAACATGATTCGCCCAAATTATTTACATCAACTGTAAAATAACAAACCCCACAATGGAATATGTGGGTTGTTATCTTAACAATCCCTTGAAAACCACACAGGTATCAATGGTTTTAGCAGAGCTGGGGTTCTCCTTGCCCCCCATTTGACCCGTGCTGCCTTCAATCCTTGCCATGCTGCTTGTCAATTATCTATAGGCTGTTTCAACTTGTCAATTTTAAAGTATTTTCTAATAGTTTGATTTGAGGTGTGTTCTGCCTCATTAATTCACATAGAGGTAACACATTTCACTGTTGTGGACAATTGGTTTGAGGCTTTACTGAGCCGAACAAACTTCTCTCTTCAACAGCCCAAACACCTGCTCAAACCTTTCCACCTGGCACATTTTCCAGCTGGCGCCCACATTGCCTTCATTGTTATTTTCCTTACTAGTAATAACTTTGAACATTTGTGTGTTCCTATCAAAGTACCTTATTACGTTATCATTATAATTTCTTTATCGTGTTGTCGTTTCTACTGTTGTACACTATGTATGGAGAATAATATTTACTGTTTTATTCACATTTTCAAGTACTAGTGACAAATCAGGCATTCGGATTCTTGCATAGGTCTTAATGGACACACATGATGTATGTAAAAATACTTTCTGGAAGGTTGTCCTGATTATGAGCTAATGCTTAGCAAAACCCCAGCTACAGTGCCTTGCAAAAGTATTAATCTCCATGGGTGTTGTCACATTCGTCATAATGAGGAGACCAAGGCGCAGCGTGATAACAATACATTCTTCTTTTATTACACAAAGAACACTAAACAAATTAACGAAACAACAAAACGAACGTGAAGCTATAAGACACTAGTGCTGACAGGCAACTACACATAGACAATAACCCGCAAAAAAAAAAATGGACAAATGGCAACCTAAATAGGATCCCCAATCAGAGACAACAATAAACAGCTGTCTCTGATTGGGCACCAATTCAGGCCACCACAGACCTACATTTACCTAGACAATAACAAAACCATATAGATATACAAAAAACCCTAGACAAGCCAAAAACACACACACCACCCTCGTCACACCCTGACCTAACCAAAATAATAAAGAAAACAGAGATAACTAAGGTCAGGGAGTGATAGTACCCCCCCCACCAAAGGTGCAGACTCTTGGCCGCAAACCTAAACCTATATGGGAAGGTCTGCGTGGGCATCTAACCTCAGTGGCAGCTCTGGTTCTGGACGCCGCCCCCCTTCTTTACACTGAGTCCGCTCTTGTAGCACTGACTCGTTGATCATCGTCGGATGCTCTGGACTGCGGATCCTCGCCGTAGGCCCCGGGCTGGGAACTCTCGCTGCGTGGATCATCACTGGATGTTCTGGACTTGGGACCATTGCTGGAGACCCCGGGCTGGGGACCGTCGTTGGAGGCCCCGGACTGTGGCCCGTCGTTGGAGGTTCCGGACTGTGGCCCGTCGTTGGAGGTTCCGGTCTGTGAACAAGCGGCATCAAGGAGCTCTCCAAACAGGTCAGGGACAAAGTTCTGGAGAAGTACAGATCAGGGTTGGGTTATAAAAAAATATCAGACAATTTGAACAGCCAACAGGGCAGCATTTAAATCCATTATTAAAAAATGGAAAGAATATGGCACCACAACAAACCTGCCAAGAGAGGGCTGCCCACCAAAACCCACGGACCAGGCAATGAGGGCATTAATCAGAGGCAACAAAGACACCAAAGATAACCCTGAAGGAGCTGCAAAGCTCCACAGCAGAGATTGTAGTATCTGTCCATAGGACCACTTTAAGCCATTCACTCCACAGAGCTGGACTTTACGGAAGACTTGCCAGAATAAAGATATTGCTTAAAGAAAAAAATAAGCAAACACATTTGGTGTAAAGTTGTACTGACCGGTAAACTTTCCGTTTTAATGGTCAGTCAACATATACGGCTTCATTCCCACAACCAATGTGAAACCAAAAACATCTGTTCCCACAACTTCCAAGGAACCAGATGAAAGGAAGGAGAGGATGCATGGCTGTGCATGATCTGTCTTTCCCTCTCTTTTTCTGTCTCCCTGGCTGACTCACTGACACCAGATGGCAGAGCTGACAGCTTGGTTAACATGGTAATCATGAGATCAATGGGAGCTAAACTATCCAATGAGAGGGACGTCTATCATCCTGCTCTCGTTCCATAAGGGATAGCTAAAATAGTAGTTAGCTCAGAGGCGTTTAAAACATGAGCATTTATATGATTTTTAAAAGGCATATTAAAGTAAACATTGAATGATAAAATTGACCTTTGATCCTGGTTAGAATAGATCTGAAATGTCAATTTATCTCTGCAATATTCAGACTTACTCTTATCCAGAGTGACAGACCTCTTATCCAGAGTCTAATTGCAAGGTACAGCCGCTATTCCCTCAACATCTACCTACTTCCTATCAACAGGATGTATGTCACACAGAGAGACTCGGTGAACTGTGACGACCCTCCCACTCTGTCTGCCATATTCTCTCTTTGTTGTTTCCTTATTAGGATGCTGGTGGGAGGGTCGTCACCTACATGGGAAACACCTGGGCCCGGTGTCTCCCAGGATAAATACACCACTTCCCCATTCATGGAGGAGACTCTCTCCATGCAGACACTTTGATAGTTTTTGTTGTGTTTCTTGGTGGTTTTTGGTTGTTTCCCTTAGCACCTTTCAAAACCCTGCATTATCACATTCATGCATGCAAAACACTCACTTACACTACTGATTACTGATTACACACACCATTGTATATTTTCCTTAGTTGCTTTAGTTAATAAATATATATTTTGTTACTCCTTATCTCCACGTTGTCTCCTTTTTGTTATGGGCTTTGAGACGGTTGATTTATTTTACCTTTATTTAACTAGGCAAGTCAGTTAAGAACAAATTCTTATTTTCAATAAAAAATAAACACCATCGCATTATCCTCTGGTTTGGACACATCATGGACCTCAAAAAAGTGAGGGGGTTATGGTCGGTGTAGACCACAATAGGTACTACCCCCGACCCGACATACACTTCGAAGTGTTGTAGCGCCCAAATGAGTGCTAGCGCTTCCTTTTCAATAACCAAATAGTTCAACTGATAATCGTTAAACTTTTTGGAAAAGAAACTAACAGGCCTCTCAACCCCAGACACATCTGCTTGCAGCAAAACTGCACCTGCCCACAATGACTAGCATCCACCTGCAAGTTAAATGACAAATCCATGCGAGGAGCAGCCAGCACCGGAGTTGAGGTAAGCAACCTCTTTGCATCTTCAAAAGCGTGTTGACAACGAGTAGACCAAATGTAAACAGCCATAGCTTTCAGCATATCTGAGCGACCACAGTAGAGAAATTACAAAAACTACAGTAATAACCAATCATGCCCAAGAAACACATCAGTTCCTTTTTAGTAGTTGGTGGTGGATAAGCATCAATAGCCACCACTTTAGCCCGAACAGGACGCACTTCACCCTGCCCAACCACTTTTCCAAGGTATGTAACGCAGCCAGACGTTCGAACAAGGCTTGAATACGGGACAGATGTTCTTCCCAAGTATCTGCATATATCACTACATCGTCCAGATAAACAGCGCACCCGGTCAGACCGGCAACAACCCTGTTCATAAGTCGCTGAAAAGTGGCAGGTGCATTACGCAGACCGAAACTCATAACCGAATACAAGTACAGACCAAAGTGTGTAATAAAGGTAGAGATTTCACGTGCCCTAGTCGTCAGTGGCACCTGCCAATAGCCTTTTAACAGGTCAAATTTGCTCACAAACTTAGCTGCACCGACTTGATCAACACAGTCCTCCATCCGAGGAAGAGGAAATTAATCTGGCTTTGTGACACTGTTTACCTTACGCTAGTCCTTACAAAATCGGTTTGTTTCATCCGGTTTACTGATCAAGATACAGGGAGAAGCCCAACTGGAGAAAGAATGCTCTGCTATCTTACTCTCCAGCATGTACTTGACCTCAGCATCCAGACAACGTAGTTTCTCTGAAGAAACTCTATAGAACTGCTGACGAATGGGGTCAGCATCTCCAATGTCAATATCATGTTCTATTAAGTTTGTACGTGTAAGTGTATCAAAAAACAAACCTGGAAATCTCTGAATCAGACCAACCATCTCTTTCCGCCCATCAACCGGTAGGTGAGTAAGAAGACTGTCTAAAATATCCAGTGTTTCTGACTTTTTCAATTTACCCTGCAATATACAATTGTCAGGATCAGGAACATCTTCCTCCTCACGCACAGATCTAGCACAACAAGAACCCAAGGAAACAACGGTATCAGCCAAAATAACAGGTTTACCCTCCTCTGTAGAATACCGTCCCTCAGTCTCAGAGGAACGTGCATAATAGGGTTTTAACAGATTTACATGGCACAACTGGTGTGCTTTCCTCCGTTCTGGAATGGCAACTAGATAATTTTGTTCAGTGTACTGGCGCACCACTGTATATGGACCTTGAAACTTGGCTTGAAAAGGAGAACCAACAATTGGCAGCAGAGCAAGAACCTGGTCACCCGGACTAAAGTGACGAGGCTCAGTTCGCCGATCAAATATGCCCTTCATCCTCCCCTGTGAAGATGATAACTAATGAAAGGGGCTAGGGTAACATGAGCTTTAAACCAGCCTCTGGTCCTTCTGTAGCTCAGTTGGTAGAGCATGGCGCTTGTAACGCCAGGGTAGTGGGTTCGATTCCCGGGACCACCCATACGTAGAATGTATGCACACATGACTGTAAGTCGCTTTGGATAAAAGCGTCTGCTAAATGGCATATATTATATTATTATATTATTATTATTATATTATTCTCTTTAGCCATTTCACCAGCGGCGTACAGCCGTCGCCGGAAATCACACACATACGATAACAGGGACTGAGGAGGCTCGGGAGACTTCCAGTCATCCTGGAGAACAGATAAAAGTCCACGCACCCTATGTCCAAACACAAGGTCATTTGGACTGAAACCCGTGCTCTCCTGTGAAACCTCCCTAGCGGCTAACAGTAACCAAGGCAACCCCTGCTCCCAATCCTTATCCATCTCAGTACAATAAGCTCTCAACAAAGACTTAAGCGTTTGATGGAAACGTTCCAGTGCTCCTTGACTTTGCGTGTGATAGGCGCTAGACAAATTGTGTTTAATATGGAGCTGTTGAAGAACCTGACTAAACAGATTAGAGGTGAAATTAGATCCTTGATCACTCTGAATGACCTTAGGGATTCCAAACAATGAGAGAAACTGAGTCAAAGCTTTTAACACAGATTTAGTCGTGATAGATCGGAGAGGATAGGCAGCAGGAAACCTAGTGGTCTGACACATCACAGTGAACAGGGAACTGATACCATTTTTAGAACGAGGCAGAGGACCCACACAGTCAATAATCAGATACTCAAAAGGTTGGCGGAGTACAGGAATAGGAAACAATGGTACTGGTTTAATAGCTTGATTAGGCTTACCAGTTAATTGACAGGTGTGACAAGTATTGATAAAATCAGAAACATCCCTCTTTAATCTAGGCCAAAAGAAATGTCTTAATATGCGATTGTAGGTTTTCCTCACCCCCATATGTCCAGCAACGTCGCTGTGAGAAGTTTCCAACACCAACTCACGAAGCTTAACTGGTACAACAACCTGACTAATTGCCTCCCCCAGAAAACAACTATCATGAGACACCCACTTTCTCATCAGGACATCCTCTTGGAGAAAATAGCCATGGGCGACATCTCCCAACTGTTCTACAGGCACAATTTGGTCACGCAACTCTTCCAACGTGTTTTTTGTGAAGTGACTTATTCAAATAATTAAGCACTTAATTATCATATTGTTTTATAAATTCATTATCAGTACAGTTTCGATGTGGGAATATCTGTCCTTATAGATGCCTCTATCCATCAAAACGAGGGCTGCACGGTTCAGGGCCCGGAAGAACTCAGATCATCTAGTTAGGCAAGAGTTGCTTCTGAACAGGAAAGCAAGGCATTGTAGTGGTCATGCATTCAAGTGACAAGTTCAGTAACCGCTAAACCGGATTTAAGACTAAGTTCACACTCATTTGCAGTAGGCTAGATCTTTTAGGTAATCGATACAATGTATGAGTGTCAGACAAAGCTGTGGGTGATTACTCAAAGGTGTTTACAATAACATTTAGGAAATATTAATGTAACGGAACTCATTTTGACTATAGCCTACACTATCTCTGTAATTATATTTGTCCTGTGTTTGGCTACTGCAGACGTTAGGAGGATGGGCATATAGACCATCGCCCAGTTAGGGAGATGACTACCTCTGAGGCATAAAAGTGGAGGGATAAATGGAAAGATCCACAAGCTCAATAGCAGCACACACCTCAACTCCACAGCAAAGCCAACTGTCTTTACAGCACCCACCTGAGAAGCCACCAACAGAGCAGGGACAACCACTTGCTTCATCATTCCCAGAGAGAAGTGATATAGATATCCAGGTGATGTACGCAGTTGGGTAAAGAAAAGGCACAGTTGAACCAACAAATGATCCGACTTAAAATGCAACTTGCACAGTCAAAAAGAAAATGTGAGAAAATTAGAAAGAATAGGCAAAGAAGGGGAAAAGGAGAACTGAGTGAGAAATATATGGAAAGAGGATAAAACTGGTAGCAGAGAAGACACAGGCCACTCAATTCATGTGTAGGGATGAACATAGCAGACTTCTGGGAAGTCTGGGAAGAAAGACACAAAGCGTAGCACAAAGAGAAAGTTTAGAGACAAGTCCTTCTCAAACCTTTTGAAAGAGCTACATTCAAAGTATAAAAAAGAGACAACAAAATAAATTCTCCCTGTCACAGTTTGTGTGTTTGCGTCCCGTTTATGTCACATAACCTAAAACAAGTGATCGCAACACATGAGCATGTATTGATCATGAAAATGTCAAGCTCCTTGGTGTCAAACTGAACCAAAGTTAATATTTGAAAACCTCAAGCATCTCAGAGCTGCTGGCCTCCACAGTGTGCGACCCTGATAGCAAAAACTGTATGTATTGTTTCTGTGCAAAATGTTGTTAAAGTGAGGTATAACCAGCTCTGCCTGACGTGAACAACACATTGTATCAATGGGAAAGAGAGAAGACCAGCAAGGAAGAAAAGACATTCAAACTTAGTTCTCTTTTCACAAAAACAGGAACGTGGCAGGTCTGAATAGAATCCTGAATAAAAAACCTGACCTGCTCGCCAAGCATTTCATCTGGCTTCATCAAGTTGAAGTGCTGAAATCTAAATAAAACATTGGCGACAATGAGGTAGTTATTTCCATGGACTTCTCAGAAAAATATTCATGTAAATTGCACACAGAAGTTCAGGCTTTCCATTTTGGAGGGAGCAGAAAGCAGACCACTAGTGTGGAGTGTACATCTCAGTGGTACCAGTCATTACGCTACATTAACAGATAGCCTCTGCCACGATGCAAGAGCCGTGTGGGCACACCGTAAGCCTATTCTGAAGGAAGTGAAGGGGCAAAATCCCTCCAACCATGAGTGACGGTCCTGTCACACAGTACAGGAACCAAAATAAATGTTTACATACTCGGCACACTTCCATTTCTTTGAGGATTCAAAGAAGTAACATGGAACTTCTCAGAAAAGGCACACGGTAAAGCTGCTCCTGATGGAGTCGGTGGAGCAGTCATACGTAGAGCTGATGACATGTTGAAAATGGGAGCAGATATCCAGACCCCAAGATATCTGCGCAGCAAACTACAGGAGAACACAAGCTCAAGCACTTTTGGATATCTGAAGATGTAGATATGACGATGCAGTGCCGAGTCAGTTGCAAGTGGTTAAAGGCTCGATGAAAATAAATAAGCCTCACAAACCCCTTGGAAGTCACAGTGAGCTGTCCTGCTTCTGCAGCCGCAGAGAGATATATATACATTGTGAATGCAACGGTCCAAATTAGGTGGACTGCAGTCAAGAAAGATCTGAGGAGCCTGTCACTACAACCTCAGTTAACACTGCAACCAGCACAAAGAAGTTTGATGTACGATGACCAGCTTTTCATTGGCCAAGTCCTTGATCTGGTGGGGAATTCATTGAGGTGAGTTGCATGAGACACACTTGGGGAAATAACTCCTTCATGTGGCCAGACACAAGCAATGTGATCTTTTTATTACATACCTGACGTGAAAGCAGTCATCTCAGAGCCAGAGCCATTCGCAGCTCAAAACTTTGCAGCCCGGACCGGGATCAATTCAAAGATGTAACTATAATCATCTTCACCACTTTACAGAAAAGCATTTTTAGATTATAATTTTTTTCCGCCTTATGATGGTGAAGTTTTGGTGCCAAAATCTATTTCGTTAGTAGAACAGCCAAAATGTATGATATTAATTTATGCAAATTAGATGTTCAAAGCGGTACATGTTAGTTTGTTTAGATCAATCTATAAACAGCTGAATGCTAATACTGGTGAATAATCTAATAATTAGAATCTATCATTACACCGAATGACATTATTCATGTGAGAAATAATGATTCAAAATTAAATGTAATTCTCAATGACTAAAAATATACATACACTAATGAAGGTAGAACTTTAATTTGCATTTTTAAATCCCATTTTGTAATCCTTATTCATCATTGACCCATTTATTACTAATTCCTATCAGTATGCAAACTCATCTTAATAACAAAGAAAACATTCACATTTCCCAAAAGTTTTCAAATGCTCCCATTCACCCACACACAGGAGCTGTCTGCACGCGGGCTCTCGGGCACGCTCTGATCAGGAAGTCACCTTGTGCAAGTGAGCAGCTTCTAGCAAGCTAGCTAATGGCTAATTTCCAAGTGATCTAAACATATAAAAAAGACATTGTTTTAAACATGTTTACTACTGACTAAATTACATCGGAATACATGTCACATTCTGACATGAACAAATAGATTCAAAATTGCATTCATACTTGAACGGGGGGGGGTATGGAGATATAGCTTCGGCTTCAAACCACTTGTAATGACTGAGCTGGCAAGCCCGTCTGCCCCTATTGGAAGTCCTAGGTATAACCAATCAAACTCAGAGCAGACTTAAAGCACACATACATTTGGATAAATGGATACCATATTTGGGCTTAATTTGAGACGGATCTTGCCGGGAACACTATCCGGCATCTCTCAGATTTTACTTTGTTTGTTTCTGGCACCTATTTGCCCCAATCTGGTACTGCTTGTAGAATGAGTTATTCATTGTTTCACTGTTCGCCTGTTCGCACTGTAGACATTCTAATTAAAGTGATCAGTATTAAATCAAGTTGCCGCCTCGTTATTTCTCCCGCTCCCCAGAAAGACCATAATGTAAAAGCATGGTGATCCTTCTGTGTAATCATTCTATCCTGCCACACTGATTCCAGACCTGCTCTCTTATTTGTACATAGAGGTTGTGGGGAGGGCCAGTTCAGCATCACTACCCGCTCCTCTACTAGCGAGTCAGGCTCAGCGGGAGAGGGAGCCTGGGAGCTGAAGTGCTCAGAGTAAGTGCAATTTTCAGTTCAAGAAAAAGCAAACCTATGAGGCTCCCGAGTGGCACAGGGGTCGAAGGCACTGCATCTCGGTGCTGGAGACGTCACTACAGACCCTGGTTTGATTCCAGTAAATTAACATTTTATGCATCAGATGTAAAAATGTTTTTAAAAAACACAGCATTCAGAAAAAAGGTTTTTGAACATGCCTGAACCAAGGCGTATTTGGAGGAGGCAAGCATTGTAGACGAGGTTAAAGAGGACACCCAGGTTAATACTCAAAATGGAAAAATATATTAAATTAAAGCCAGAGTCTTCAGAACAGCATTAGGAGGCTAAACATCAGTCACATGCCCGCTCATGGCTTTGAGCAAGAGTTTGACTCTCAGGAGTTAGATGGACTGGACATGGGGAGAGTCACTGTGGGAGGTTTTGAAAACCATGGTAAGACTTCTTTTTCTTTCTTTACAAACATGACCTGTGCTGTGAAGACAATCTGAATATGTGCTTCATATTACATAGGCAGAAGGCATATAATCTCATGTGCGTGTTCTGCTGTAGCCTACATTGACCTATTTTATTTGAAGTTATATGCTGGCTATTGTGATATTTGTTCTACTGACACATTTACCTTCAATTACATGAAATTCGGGATTTGTAAGCTCCACAACTGAGTATGTGTGCATATGGCGGGTCTTCTGCAGTGTCGTCTAAAAATGTTGCCGTACATTGATGTCTAGAAAATGAGGCTAAAAGAAATTCTAACTTGTGTAGGTCCTGTGGCTACACTCAGGTATGTGAGCATACTGCAGTGACGTCAAATGAATTAGCACCTTGGAGAGTGCACTCCGTATCAACATCATAGATAGTAGGCAACTTGGTTTGATGCTTTTTCTGTGTTCTGGTACCTCAGAACCCCACCCCTTTGCCTTGATGACAGCTTTGCACACTCTTGGCATTCTCTCTACCAGCTTCATCAGGTAGTCACCTGGAATGCATTTCAATTAACAGGTGTGCCTTGATAAAAGTTCATTTGTGGAATGTCTTTCCTTAATGCGTTTGAGCCAATCAGTTGTGTCGTGACAAGGTAGGGGTGGTATACAGAAGATGGTATTTTACCAAATAGAGCCAAGTCTATATTATGGCAAGAACAGCTCAAATAAGCAAAGAGAAATGACAGTCCATAATTTCTTTTAAGACATGAAGGTCTGTCAATAGTCTCAAAAACCATCAAGCGCTATGATGAAATTGGCTCTCATGCGGACCGCCACAGGAAAGAAGGACCGAGTTACTTCTGCTGCTGAGGATATGTTCATTAGAGTTACCATTCTCTGAAATTGCAGCCCAAATAAATGCTTCACATTTCAAGTAACAAGACACCTCAACATCAACTGTTTCAGAGGAGACTGCGTGAATCAGGCCTTCATGGTCGAATTGCTGCGAAGAAACCAAATAAGAAGACTTGATTGGGCCAAGAAACACGAGCAATGGACATTAGGACAGTAATGGAGTGCTGCATCAGATGACCTGGCCTCCACAATCACAACCCAATTGAAGGTATGGGATGACTCCTTCAAGACTGTTGGAAAAGCATTCCAGGTGAAGTTGGTTAAGAGAATGCCAAGAGTGTTTAAAGCTGTCATCAAGGCAAAGGGTGGCTACTTTGAAGAATATAAAATACATTTTGATTTGTTTAATACTTTTTTTGGTTGACTCATGATTGCATATGTGTTATTTCAATGTTTGTCTTCACTATTATTCTACAATGTATACAAAATAGTAAAAATAAAGAACCCTTGAATGAGTAGGCATGTCAGCATAGAGATCCCAAACCTGATGTGCAGCTAATCATCTCCATGGTATTTGAGGGACTAAACAGATAATGAACCATTTGACAAATTGAGATTGGCCCCAGATGAATGGGTGTCTTCGGGTGTAATGTAATTGCTACACTAACAGGATCTAATACAAAGCTGGCGGACACTCAACACAGAAAAGAGAAAAGGCAGTTTTTGTTGCTGTTTGGCAAGTGCAATAGGGCCTGAGAATTGCTTCGTAGAGTTTTGCTTTCAAATCGACATCTTGCGTGTTTTTTTACTCGGTGAGCAAAGTCGGTAGAGCCAAGAGAGAAACTAGGGAATGTTCATGAGTCGATGCCATTAAAAGTTAATTTGGAGTATTTTTCTTTCGATGATGTAACCAAACATCATTAATCGAGCAGGTCCCAGTGCTGGGACGTTGGGATGGGCCAACATATGGCTGGCAAAAACTTAGAATGCCAGAACTATAAATCACCCATGACAATATATAATGAATACAGCTCTATTGGATAGGATTAGTTTGTCCATCTCAACAACAGCACTCGCTGCCTCAGTCTGTGATGCTGGGAGGGGCAGGAGAGCCATGGTTCTGAATCTGATAGCGTAGCAGTATTATGTACAATATGGTGATTCAGCCATTGGTGTTCTAATGTAAGTCAAGTGAAATATTATTAGCTGTGTGTCTGATTATGGCGACCAGCAATGCAGTACTCAGATGAATGGCCAGAGCATGTGGTGGAATTGTCGTCTAAATGTCTGGACTTATCCACCTGGACGCCAGCTACACAGCTTAAAGGTGCAATATGTCGCTTTTTAGGCGACCTGTTAGAAATTCAATTAGAAATGTGTGTTATAGATCTGTCATTCTCATTGAACGCAAGTCAAAGAAGCGGGAGATCGGTTCCATGTGTGCTATTTCTATTCATCCTGTTCTTAAGTTTAGTTTTTGCGTCTTATGCTTTCGGTTTTGTACACCTGCTTCAAACAGCTGAAAATACAATATTTCTGGATATTTCACAGCGGTTTGGTACAATGATTCTCTAACATATGGTTTTGTCATATGAACTTAAATTATGTGAACTATTAGAATATTAGCAGTCAAGAAATGGTGAAGCTATTTCTGCATAGGGCATATTTTTAATAGGAAGCATTTATCAAGGTTAGGACTAGTAAAGGTGTCCGCATACTAGGTTCGATTTCAAACTCCGCTAAGCGAAGTGAAAGTCTGTGCCTCACATACTCCCATAACAAGACCTTTGCTTGACAAATGAGAAGTGGCAATATTACTGTTTGTCCTTCTTGAGACACCATACAACAACGTAGCCATAACACTTCTTCAAAGTAGTCCGCATTCATCGAAGATAAATCTGTAATGTTGGCTGGTTTTCCCGATGAGGTCTTAGTCGCGCAATGTTACATATACTGCATCAAACATCTTAGTTATATCTCAAGAGGAAAAAATGTGCATGATAACATGTCTCTCATTGAATAACAACAAACACTTACTTGAAGAATCCCTACTGTTGATCTATCACTGACGAAGTGGCATTGATTTTCCGCTACCGAACTTAAACTTGCCTCGAGAAAAATATTTGTGCTCAAACAGCTGGAAATAATAACGTCCCAACGCTGCCAAACACCAAAACGTCACAAAAAGTTCTTTAAAAACTGTTTCGATTGGGAAGCATACGGTAATATTAACATCGGTTGGGTTGGGATATGGTTGCTTGCCATTTCCTGTGTTCGCTCGAAATTCACCTGTGCTCGCTAAATATGATTTCTGTGGGCTCACCAATCTACAATGACATGTTACTCAAATATGAATGGCAGCCTTATTGTCCAATCATATGGCACTGCGTTTTGTTACAATGCCATAGATTGGCAAGCTAAATGGAAGGCTGGACCCATACAACTTGATGTTTAAATCCTCAGGTAGCCATATTGCAACATGGTGGACCCCCAGCAAGGAGCTTCTTCTCAAGTAAGAAAGCTAGATAGCTAATATAGCCTAATGCTCTTTGAATTTGCTTAGGCATTAATCATGCAAACATATATACATTTTTTATTGAGTCGATGAGATTAAAACCTATTATCTTCTGTTCTCTATCAATGGATTTAGTCCACTGCGCCACCAGGATGGAGCTATTTAGTATTTTTTACTGTTAATTTGAGTCTATTCAAACAGCACTCATTAAGATCAGGTGGACAGTTAGTGGACGTGGCTTATACACCTGAACTTAACAAGACAGTGGATAGAGTTTTGTTGACCCTGAGAAGAGTATGTACTGTATATGATTTTTTTTTAACTCATACAAATCTATTTATTTGAGTCTATTCAAACTGACCCCATTTCAAAAGAAACAAGCACTCATGAAGATCAGGTGTGGCCAATTAGTGGGTGTGGCCATCGCAGTAGTGTGTAGTAGTGTTGCATTACATTGCTTAGTTTATCGTTTGTCAACTTTTAATTCAATCTCAGCCCCAGATTGCTAATGTCTTCCATTTAGAATTGTACTTTTTATTGACATTCAAGCAGCACTGTGAGATTAAGCATCCCCAGTCGCCAATGGTCCCAGAACTGGTTGGTGTGCAGGGCTAAGTGACCGCACACACCAATGGACCAACAGATGGGGTAATATTCTTCCATCATTCACACACAGTAGACATAGTAACCCGCTATGTTGCTCAACAACATGCTGTCCTTAAACCTGTTGGGGCTAGGGGGGCACAAGGAGTTCCCTAAAGGGAACACCCCCTCTCATTCAGCTGAAATAAATATTCTTTAGAAATATTTATCTTTCACACATTAACAAGTCCAATACAGCAAATGAAAGATAAACATCTTGTTAATCTACCCATCGTGTCTGAATTTTAAAACGTTTTACAGCAAAAACACAACGTATATTTATGTTGGATTACCACCAAATTCAAAAACACACAGAGCGATATTTCACAGTCACAAAAGCATAAATATAGATAAAATGAATCACTAACCTTTGATTATCTCCATTAGATGACTCTCATAGGACATCATGTTATACATGTATTGTGTGTTTTGTTCGATAATGTGCATATATATATGTATGTTAAAAGACATTGGCGCGTTACGTACATTAATGTTTTGATTCCAAAACATCTGATGATTTTGCAGAAATACTCACAATAAACATTGATAAAAGATGCACGTGTTATTCACAGAATTAAAGATAAATGTATCCTCCATGCAACCCAAAGAAATAGCTGCCAGAAGCTACAAAAAACACTAAATATTCACTTACCTTTGAATATCTTCATCAGAAGGCAGTTCCAGGAATCCCAGTTCGACAATAAATGACTGATTTGTTCCATAAAGTTCCAAAAAGCCCATAATTTAGCCACGTGTTGTTAGCTTGTTCAGCCCAGCATTCTATCCTCAAAAAGCACGAGCAATTCCTCCAGACAAAAACTCTAAAAGTTCCGTTACAGGTCGTAGATAAGTAATCCTTCTCACCCCCTAAAAGATTTAGATGCACTATTGTAAAGTGGCTGTTCCACTGGATGTCATAAGGTGAATGCACCAATTTGTAAGTCGCTCTGGATAAGAGCGTCTGCTAAATGACTTAAATGTAAATGTAGAAACAAGTCAAATTTTGTATGCAATCCATATTTAGGATGTTTTAAACATTAATCAGCAATAAGGTTCCAACCGGAGAATTTAATTGTCTGAAAAAAAGCATAGGAACGGTAGGACACTCTCTCGTGACCGCACATAATGAGACCGATGCGTTCTACCAGACCACCCACTCAAAGAGCTATTAGTAGAATCATACAACCAGAATCTAAAGATGGTGACATCTTGTGGATGCCCCAGGAAGTGCATTCTCATCCATATCTAAGGTGGACATCCAATGGCACTGTTTTCTATATTGAGTTCTCACTTCCTGTTTGGATTTCTTCTCAGGTTTTTGTCTGCCATATGAGTTCTGTTAGACTCACAGACATAATTCAAACAGTTTTAGAAACTTCAGAGAGTTTTCTATCCACCAGTAACCATCATCTGGGAAAGAGTAGGAGGCCGTTTACTCTGGGCACGCCTTTCATCCAAAAGTGAAAATGCTGCCCCCTAGCCTCAACAGGTTTGCTCAGCGTGTACCACACAACATCGCTGAACCTCTCACATCAAACAACCGTCTTTCCAGTAGTTTGTTGTTTTGCCAACATAGTAGTGTGCATACTAAACCATGTGGCACAGATGGGAGGTCACACACTACAACATTCTTCACATGGTCATGAGGATTCTCCATACCACACTGTCTCGCAAAAACGTGATTACTAGATGTTTTTTATGTAGCTAGAACAAGTTGTGTCTCAAAGCAGCCTCAAATGTTTTCAGTCAGACATTCAGGCTTGTCATACAGAGTTGAAATAACTAACCAATAAATTTTGAATTTAATAATATTGCTTGTGAACTTCATGTGTAACGATTTGGCGCTTTGGTTAAAGGAAAGTCCAAACACATACTAGTAGTAGTCATCTCACCTGTTTGAGAGTCTACACATTCTGGGCGATCCAATACAACTTCATCTCACTGGCTTTATCTATGTCGAGCTCTCATTGGTTATTGCCGCTCTGTACCATCACTCATTCATATATCTTTATGTACATCTTCTTTATCCCTTTACACTTGTGTGTATAAGGTAGTAGTTTTGGAATTGTTAGTTAGATTACTCGTTGGTTAACATTGCATTGACGGAAGTAGAAGCAAACATTTTGCTACACTCGCATTAACATCTGCTAACCATGTGTATGTGACAAATACATTTGATTTGATTTTGATCACCATTATGAAAACTTGTCATTACACATCTCCTACTACAAGAGCATTGAAGATTTTGTGTCATTAAAATCAAACATGTTTGAAGATCTCGGGACGGTTCAAAGACGGGATCGATTGCCCCCCCATCTGACCGACTCACATTTAAAAGAGCATTAGAGCATCAGACTGCATGCAGTTGTAAATGTGTTGCTCACAATTGACAGCAGCTACATGGACCTGTCAAAATGACAAGGGTGTTGATAAAGCTGCATATACAGTGCATTCGGAAAGTATTCAGACCCCTTCACTTTTTCCACATTCTTATATTACAGCCTTACTCGAATGAATTCATTTGTTTTTTTTCTCCCTCAATCTACACACAATACCCCATAATGACGAAGCAAAAAGTTTATTTTTGTAAATTTAGTATAAATACTTAAATGAAATATCACATTTACATAAGTATTCAGACCAGTACTTTGTTGAAGCACCTTTTGAAAGTGATTGCAGCCCTACACAAGTACATTCAGAGACTTGTCCCGAAGCCAGTCCTGTGTCGTCTTGGCTGTGTGCTGAGGGTCGTTATCCTGTGGATGGTGAACCTTGGCCCCAGTCTGAGGTCCTGTGTGCTCTGGAGCAGGTTTTTCACTGGATATCTCTGTACATGGCTCCGTTCATCTTTTCCTTGATCCTGGGTAGTCTCCCAGTCTCTGCCACTGAAAAACATCCCCACACCATGATGCTGCCCCCACCATGCTTCACCGTAGGGATGGTGTCACGTTTCCTCCAGACGTGATGCTTGGCATTCAGGCTAAGGAGTTCAATCTTGGTTTCATCAGACCAAAGAATCTTGTTTCTCATGGTCAGAGTCCTAAGCAGGCTGTAGTATGCCTTTTACTGAGGAGTGGCTTTCGTCTGGCCACTCAACCGTAAAGGCCTGATTGGTGGAGTGCTGCAGAGATGGTTGTCCTTCTGGAAGGTTCTCCCATCTCCACATAGGAACTCTGGAGCTCAGTCAGAGTGATCATCAGGTTATTGGTAAACTCCCTGACCACGGCCCTTCTCCCCTGATTGCTCAGTTTGGCCGTGTGGCCAGCTCTTGGAAGAGTATCATTGGGGCCAAACTTCTTCCATTTAAGAATGGAGGCCATTAGGTTCTTGGGGACCTTCAATGCTGCAGAAATATTTTGATACAATTCCCAAGATCTGTGCCTCGACACAATCCAGTCTCAGAGCTCTACAAGCTCTCTGGACAATTCCTTTGACGTCATCCCTTGGTTTTTTGCTCTGACATGCACTGGCAATGTTGAGAGGTGTGTGCCTTAACAAATCATGTCCATTCAATTGAATTTAGCATTACCGTGGACTGCAATCAAGTTGAGATGTTTCTACAAGGATGATCAATGGAAACAGGATACACCTGAGCTAAATTTTGAGTCTCATAGCAAAGGGTCTGTTTTGCAAGGAGGAATGGGAAAGAATTTCAGTCTCTCGAAGTGCAAAACTGATAGAGACATACCCAAAGCGACTTACAGCTGTAATCACAGCAAAGTATTAACTTAAGGGGGCTGAATCATTTTGCACGCCCAATTTTTCAGTTTTTGATTTGTTAAAAAAGTTTGAAATATCCAATAAATGTCGTTCCACTTCATGATTGTGTCCCACTTGTTGTTGATTCTTCACAAAAAAAATACAGTTTTATATCTTTATGTTTGAAGCCTGAAATGTGGCAAAAGGTTGCAAAGTTCAAGGGGGCCGAATACTTTCGCAAGGCACTGTATGTAAATTAGGTATTTCTGTTTTAAATTTCTAATACATTTAAAAATGTTTAAAGACCTGTTTTGCTTAGTCATTGAGGTAGTGTGTAAATTGATGCGGGGGGGGGATCAATTTTAGAATAATGCTGTAACGTAAGAAATCGTGGAAAAAGTGAAGTGGTCCGAATACACAAGACTGGGTGACACAGAATTCTAAAGATTTATTAGAGTTCCTTTATGTCACTACATGTTGACATCTTTGTTACGGAAGCATTATTTCAGTGATACTTGTTGTCATGTTAATAAAATGGAAAAAACAACACAATTTAAAATGTTATATTAATATTTAATATATTCATGATTTCATTATTTTTGCTTCATACTTTAAGTCGTTCCTACTTGTCCCTTTGTTGCACTTGGGAAGTGCTTCATAACAACGTCTGTGGGGGGGAAGGCAACACAGATGATAAAGAGCAGTTTGGGGTCATATTTCCATTTTTTTTAAATGTTAAGTAAATACTTTTTGTTGAAAGCTTATCCGATTCGGTTTAATGATAAGAAATATTTTTGAAACATCCAAAAACGTCTTTGCCACTGCTGTAGAACAGTGGGCCTGGTTGTATGGCCACCCTCCAGATGTTCTTTCGGACTAAAGTTCGAGCCTGGGTGAAATTCCATCTGCAAGACATCAATTAATTATTAATGCTGTAGAAGACTAGAAAGTACAGAAACACATATCCTCTGTATTTAAGTCATACTACCATTGACTTGTATTTTGCATTCTCAGTATTTTCTTAACCTCATGTACTATGCTTCAATAAAAATGCCTTAAAACATCTAAATGAACCATAAACCAGCACATCCATCTCAATGAGCCAGCTAACAGTAGCCGCTAAGCTAATAGCAACCCTAAAGGCTTGACAGGCGCAGTTAGCATATTGTTAGCGTATACAGTTTAAATACTACTCTGTAAATTATAACACTTGGGTGGGGAGATATCAGGGCCTGGACCATATAAACAGAGTAGAAAATAACACTACCTTGGAGCTACAAATCAATAAATACAAACCTGAATATATACAGTACCAGTCAAAAGTTTGGACATATCTGATCATTCGTTGTTTTATTTTTTTTAACATTATTATTCTACAGTGTAGACAAACTAGGAAATGATACTAATGGAATCATGTAGCAACCAAAAAAAGTGTTAAAATTAAAATATTTTATATTTGGGATTCTTCAAAGTAGTCACCCTTTGCTTTGACAGCTTTGCACACTCTTGGCATTCTCTCCACCAGCTTCATGATGTAGTCACCTGCAATGCATTTCAATTAACAGGTGTGCCTTAAGTTCATTGATAAAATGTCTATCCTTCTTAATGCGTTTGAGCCAATCAGTTGTTATCGATATAAGTCGATATAATGGCAAGACCAGCTCAAATAAGCAAAGAAAATGACAGTCCATTATTACTTTAAGACATGAAGGTCAGTCTATCTGGAAGTTTCTTCAAGTGCAGTCGCGAAAACCATCAAGCTCTATGATGAAACTGTCTCTCATGAGGACCGCCACAGGAAAGGAAGACCCAGGGTTACCTCTGTTGAAGAGGAAAAGTTCATTAAAATAACCACCTCAGATTGCAGCCAAAACAATAAATGCTTCACAGAGTTCAAGTAACAGACACGTCAACTGCTGTAACGAGTGCGCTGAGAGTCGGGAAGTAAGTTCAGGGAGTGAGTGTTTTCATAAATAAACACAACAAAACAAGAAACATAAACAATGTGCAGACATGACACTGGAACAGAAACAGTTATGCCTGGGGAAGGAACCAAAGGGAGTGACATCCAAATGTAATATTTTTGTTTCCAACGGCCGTGTCTCTGTGAGACGGAGAGCACATGAGGATGATCTCCTCATGTGTGGTTCCCACATGCTTTGCTGGTGACATTGTTGGTGATTTAATTAGAATTCAAGGCGCACTTAACCAGCATAGCTACCACAGCATTCTGCAGCGAAACGCCATCCCATCTGGTTTGTGCTCAGTGGGACTATCATTTGATTTTCAACAGAACAATGACCCAAATATGTGTTAGCTGTTTAAGTAGAAGAGTGATGGAGTGCTGCATCAGATGACCTGGCCTCCAGAATCACCCAACCTCAACCCAATTGAGATGGTTTGGGATGAGTTGGACCGCAGAGGGAAGGAAAAGGAGCCAACAAGTGCTCAGCATATGTGGGAACTCCTTCAAGACTGTTGGAAAAGCATTCCGGTTCTGGTTGAGAGAATGCCAAGAGTTTGCAAAGCTGTCATCAAGGCAAAGGGTAGTAACTTTGAAGAATCTCAAATATAAATTATTGATTTGTTCAACATTTTTGGTTACTACATGATTCCATTTGTGTTATTTCATAGTTTCACTATTATTCTACAATGTAAAAAATAAAGAAAAACCCTTGAATGAGTAGGTGTGTCAAAACTTTTGACTGGTACTGTGTATTTTTCTTTTTTTGTATTATTCCATGGGCTATTATTGCTTAGCCGCAAACCCAGGCATCTAAGTCAAGATTGTTAACAGTTTTCAAACGATCATTTACACATTTCAACTTTACAGTTTCAACATTAAAAGGTAAGTATCACTCAGAACCATTTTGACTAACATTTTAGACAGGAGGAGAAACCAAAGATTTTTATAACTAACCCAAATGGTATCAAATTATTCATAGTGGGCAGAACAAGCAAAGGAGGTAGGCTAGTGAGATCCTATTGGCGCGGTGTAGCATTTATTTGCATATTTCCATTAGGGAACGGCGACTCTGTGAAGTGCGCATGTGCAATAACTCAATTCGTCATTGCACTCCTAAAGAACTATGTATAAGGTAATGTCTACTAAATGAAGTCCACTCTGTTTGTTACAGATTCTCGTTTGGGAAACAGAAAACTGTATGGAGATCAAATGTTTAATAAATAATAAAATCAACATACTGTCAGCCATCTTGCTCCATCTTCTCCCACTTGCAGGCCACTGGGCTTCCTCTCATCACCATATTTGGTAGCGATTGGAGATGCCAAGCGGCTGCTTCACATTTATAGATCCCGTGAAATATACTTACGACAATAAACATTCATACTAAGGTCTCTGTGTGTTGTCAAAAAAAATTATGAACCGAGAATTGTCTACACCATCTCAATCTAATCTCAAAATGAGATGGCAAGTATCATCAACAGTAGATATAAGATACAACAAAGTAGTCATAAGGTTGTCTAACACTAAACGCAATTAGAAAATAATTAATTCCTATTTGTGAGATTGATGTACTGTTTAAATATATGCCATGGGGATAAGTTTCTGGAATACATTTTAAAGCAATACATGCATTGAAAAAAATATATATATTGTATGGTGGTGTGAGATGTATATGTTATAAGAATATACTATAAAATATTTAAATGTGTGTCATGTTTTATATATTTTAAAATATATGTCACGTTCTTTGATATACTGTATAAGACCATACATGGCCATATATTACTTTTCCATATGCGTACTGTGCATGAAGTTTAAAATGCATTCTGTCATTACTAAATGTTTAATGTGATATATTTTAACAATATTCATTTTTAACATACACAAAATATTGAATCAGTCGTCTTCCTCAAATAAAGGGGATGATGACGCAATCTTTGGCCCATTCCTCCTTACAGAGATGGTGTAGCAGAGTCAGGTTTGTAGGCCTCCTTGCTCGCACACACTTTTTCAGTTCTGCCCACACATTTTCTACAGGTTTGAGGTCAGGGCTTTGTGATGGCCACTCCAATACCTTGACTTTGTTGTCCTTAAGCCATTTTGCCACAACTTTGGATGTATGCTTGGGGTCATTGTCCATTTGGAAGACCCATTTGCGATCAATCTGTAACTTCCTGACTGGTGTCTTGATGTTTCTTCAATATATCCACATTTTCTTACCTCATGATGCCATCTATTTTGTTAAGTGCACCAGTCCCTCCTGCAGCAAAGCACCCCCACAACATGATGCTGCCACCTCCGTGCTTCACGGTTGGGATAGTGTTCTTCGGCTTGCAAGCCTTCCCCATTTTCCTCCAAACAAAACGATGGTCATTATGGCCAATAAGTTCAATTTTTGTTTCATCAGACCAGAGGACATTTCTCCAAAAAGTACGATCTTTGTCCCCGTGTGCAGTTGCAAACCGTAGTCTGGCTTTTTTATGGCAGTTTTGGAGCGGCCTTTCAGGTTATGTCGATATAGGACTCATTTTACTGTGGTAATAGATACTTTTGTCCCGTTTCCTCCAGCATCTTCACAAGGTCCTTTGCTGTTGTTCTGGGATTGATTTGCACTTTTCGCACCAAAGTACGTTCATCTCTAGGAAACAGTACGTGACATGGATATTCAGCTAGAGGGATACACGCTGCACCGGCAAGATGGAACAGCACACAACGGTAAGATGGGGAGGGGTCTGTGCATATTTGTAAACAACAACTGGTGCACAAAATCTAAGGAAGTCTGTAGATTTTCCTCGCCTGAAGTAGAGTATACTTTGATAAATTGCAGGCCACAATACTTGCCTAGAGAGTTTTCAGCTATACATTTTGTGGCTGTCAATTAACCACCAGAGACAGATTCTAGCACTAAAACCGCACTCAATCTGCTGTATAAGGAAACAGGCAGCGCTCCTAGTGGCCGGAGACATTAATGCAGAAACTTAAATAATAATAATAATAAATTCTACCAAATTTCCATCAACATGTTAAATGTGAAACCAGAGGGGGAAAAAATCTAGATCACCTGTACTCCACACACAGAGACACGTACAAAGCTTTCCCTCGCCCTCCATTTGGAAAATCAGACCACAACTCTATCCTCCTGATTCCTGCTTACAAGCAAAAATTAAAGCAGGAAGCACCAGCGACTGGGTCTATAAAAATGTGGTCGGATTAGGAAGCAGATTTTTTAATTTTTTTTATTTCACCTTTATTTAACCAGGTAAGCTAGTTGAGAACAAGTTCTCATTTGCAACTGCGACCTGGCCAAGATAAAGCATAGCAGTGTGAACAGACAACACAGAGTTACACATGGAGTAAACAATTAACAAGTCAATAACACAGTAGAAAAAAAGGGGAGTCTATATACAATGTGTGCAAAAGGCATGAGGAGGTAGGCAAATAATTACAATATTGCAGATTAACACTGGAGTGATAAATGATCAGATGATCATGTAGAGGTAGAGATATTGGTGTGCAAAAGAGCAGAAAAGTAAATAAATAAACAGTATGGGGATGAGGTAGGTGAAAATGGGTGGGCTATTTACCAATAGATTTAGGTACAGCTGCAGCGATCGGTTAGCTGCTCAGATAGCTGATGTTTGAAGTTGGTGAGGGAGATAAAAGTCTCCAACTTCAGCGATTTTTGAAATTCGTTCCAGTCACAGGCAGCAGAGTACTGGAACGAAAGGCGGCCGAATGAGGTGCTGGCTTTAGGGATGATCCGTGAGATACACCTGCTGGAGCGCGTGCTACGGATGGGTGTTGCCATCGTGACCAGTGAACTGAGATAAGGCGGAGCTTTACCTAGCATGGCCTTGTAGATGACCTGGAGCCAGTGGGTCTGGCGACGAATATGTAGCGAGGGCCAGCCGACTAGAGCATACAAGTCGCAGTGGTGGGTAGTATAAGGTGCTTTAGTGACAAAACGGATGGCACTGTGATAAACTGCATCCAGTTTGCTGAGTAGAGTGTTGGAAGCAATTTTGTAGATGACATCGCCGAAGTCGAGGATCGGTAGGATAGTCAGTTTTACTAGGGTAAGCTTGGCAGCGTGAGTGAAGGAGGCTTTGTTGCGGAATAGAAAGCCGACTCTTGATTTGATTTTCATTTGGAAATGTTTGATATGGGTCTGGAAGGAGAGTTTGCAGTCTAGCCAGACACCTAGGTACTTATATCTGTCCACATATTCAAGGTCGGAACCATCCAGTGTGGTGATGCTAGTCGGGCATGCGGGTGCAGGCAGCGATCAGTTGAAAAGCATGCATTTGGTTTTACTAGCGTTTAAGAGCAGTTGGAGGCCACGGAAGGAGTGTTGTATGGCATTGAAGCTCGTTTGGAGGTTCGATAGCACAGTGTCCAATGACGGGCCGAAAGTATATAGAATGGTGTCGTCTGCGTAGAGGTGGATCAGGGAATCGCCCGCAGCAAGAGCAACATCATTGATATATACAGATGCTAAACTACAGGACTGCTTTGCTATCACAGACAGGAACATGTTCTGGGATTCTTCCGATGGCATTGAGGAGTACACCACATCAATCACTGGCTTTATCAATAAGTCCATCGAGGACGTCGTCCCCACAGTGACTGTATGTACATACCCCAACCAGAAGCCATGGATTACAGGCAACATTCGCACTGAGCTAAAGGGTAGAGCTGCCGTTTTCAAGGTGCGGGACTCTGACGCGGAAGCTTACAAGAGATCCTGCTATGCCCTGCGACGAACCATCAAACAGGCAAAGCGTCAATATAGGGCTAAGATTGACACCGGCTACGACGCTCATCAGGATGTGGTAGGGCTTGCAAACTATTACAGACGACAAAGGGAAGCACAGCCACGAGCTAACCAGTGGCGCGAGCCTACCAGGCGAGCTAAATCACTTCTATGCTCGCTTCGAGGCAAGCAACACTGAGGCATGCATGAGAGCATCAGCTGTTCCGGACGACTGTGTGATCACTCTCTCCATAGCCGACATAAGACCTTTAAACAGGTCAAAATACACAAGGCTGCAGGGACAGATTAATTACCAGGACGTGTGCTCCGGGCGTGTGCTGACCAACTGGCAGGTGTCTTCACTGACATTTTCAACATGTCCCTGATTGAGTCTGTAATACCAACATGTTTCAAGCAGACCACCATAGTCCCTATGCCCAAGAACACAAAAGGCAACCTGCCTAAATGACTTCAGACCCGTAGCACTCAGGTCCGTAGCCATGAAGTGCTTTGAAAGGTTGGTAATGGCTCACATCAACACCATTATCCCAGAAGCCCTAGACCCACTCCAATTTTCATACCGCCCAAAGAGATCCACAGATGATGCAATCTCTATTGCACTCCACACTGCACTTTCCCACCTGGACAAAATGAACACTTATGTGAGAATGCTATTCATTGACTACAGCTCAGCTTTCAACACCATTGTGACCTCAAAGCTCATCACTAAGCTAAGGATCCTGGGACTAAACACCTCACTCTGGATCCTGGACTTCCTGACAGGCCGCCCCCAGATGATGAGGATAGGTAGCAACACATCTGCCACGCTGATCCTCAACACTGGAGCTCCCCAGGGGTGCATGCTCAGTCTCCTCCTGTACTCCCTGTTCACCCACTACTGCATGGCCAGGCATGACTCCAACACCAGCATTAAGTTTGCAGACGACACAACAGTGAGCATGATCACCGACAATGATGAGTCAGCCTATAGGAAGGAAGTCAGAGACCTGGTCGGGTGCTGCCAGAATAACAACCTATCCCTCAACGTACCCAAGACTAAGGAGATGATTGTGGACTACAGGAAAAGGAAGACGAGCACGCCCCCATTCTCATGACAGGGCTGTAGTGGAGCAGGTTGAGAGCTTCAAGTTCCTTGGATTCCACATCAACAACAAACTAGAATGGTCCAAACACACCAAGACAGTCGTGAAGAGGGCACGACAAAGCCTATTCCCCTCAGGAAACTAAAAAGATTTGGCATGAGTCCTGAGATCCTCAAAAGGCTCTACAGCTGCAACATCGAGAGCATCCTGACTGGTTGTATCACTGCCTGGAACGGCAATTGCTCGGCCTCTGACTGCAAGGCACTACAGAGGGTAGTACGTATGACTCAGTACATCACTGGGGCTAAGCTGCCTGCCATCCAAGACCTCTACACCAGGCTCTGTCAGAGGAAGGCCCTAAAAATTGTCAATGACCCCAGCCACCCCAGACATAGACTGTTCTCTCTACTACTGCATGGCAAGCGGTACCGGAGTGTCAAGTCTAGGACAAAAACGCTTCTCAACAGTTTTTACCCCCAAGCAATAAGACTCCTGAACAGGTAATCAATGGCTACTCAGACTATTTACATTGTGTCCCCCCCCCCAACCCCTCTTTTTACACTGCTGCTACTCTCTGTTTATCATATATGCATAGTCACTTTAACTATACATTCATGTACATACTACCTCAATTGGGCCGACCAACCAGTGCTAACCATATCTAAATGGACATACTACCTCAATCAGCCTGACTTATTGATGTCTGTATGTAGCGTCGCTACTGTGTACAGCCTGTGTTTTTACTGTTGTTTTATTTTTTTACCTACCTCTTGTTCACCTAATACCTTTTTTGCAAATGGGTCTTCCAAATGGACAATGACCCGAAGCATACGTCCAAAGTTGTGGCATAATGGCTTAAGGACAACAAAGTCAAGGTATTGGAGTGGCCATAACAAAGCCCTGACCTCAATCCTATAGAAAATGTGTGTGAGCAAGGAGGCCTACAAATCTAACTCTGTTACACCAGCTCTGTCAGGAGGAATGGGCCAAAATTCACCCAACGTATTGTGGGAAGCTTGTGGAAGGCTACCCGAAACATTTGACCCAAGTTAAACAATTTAAAGGCAATGCTACCAAATACTAATTGAGTGTATGTAAACTTCTGACCCACTGGGAATGTGATGAAAGAAGTAAAAGCTGAACTAATTCATTCTCTCTACTATTATTCCTATTTCACATTATTAAAATAAAGTGGTGATCCTAACTGACCTAAGATGGGGAATTCTTACTAGGACTAAATGTCAAGAATTGTGAAAAACTGAGTTTAAATGTATTTGAAGTTCAGACTTCAACTGTAGGATAGATAATAGACAGTAGCAGGAGCGTATGTGATGAGTGTGGAAGTGTGTGTTTGGCGAATATGTGCTTATGTGTACGTGTTGTTTGCGTGTGTGTTTTGGAGAGTCAGTATAATTATGTGAGAGTGTGTGGGTAGAGTCCAGTGTGTGTGCATAGAGTTCAAAAGAGTTAGTGCAAAAAGGGTCAATGCAGATAGTTCACCAAATAGCTACCCAAACCATCTTGTGTTTGTACAATGGTAACAATATCCTCTCTGACAGGGTTAGATATGTCTGTGTTGTTTCTTTATAAAAGCCTGCCTGTCAATCTTTAGTACCCCAAAAGAATTGCACCCAACTGAAGATCCCTGACAACAACTTTAAGAAAGTAGATGTTTACTTCAGCCAGGAATGACTATTCTGATCTGAAGTTTTAGAAGACCCTTTAGCATCAAGCTCAAAGTTCTCTCGGAACACTGCCTGTCCAAAATAATCTCTCTTCCATACTACCAATAGGAACCTAGATTTGCACCAGTCCAACGTTTGTTCTCAGAGAATAAAAAACAAAGCTGAACCATTCAATTGCCTTTATTCTTACCTCCATTTGTATTTATTATAGACCCAATTAGCTGCTGCCAAGACAGCAGCTCCTCTTCCTGGGGTCTGGCAAAATTGAGGCAGTTATACAATTTTAAAAACATTACAATACATTCACTACATAATTCACAACACACTAAGTGTGTGCCCTCAGGCCCATACTCCACTACAACATTATCTACAATGCAAAATCCACATGTGTGTATAGTGCATATGTTATGTGTTTGTATGCATGTGTATGTGTTTTTTAAATCTGATTCTACGGCTTGCATCAGTTACCTGATGTGGAACAGAGTTCTGTGTAGTCATGGCTCTATGTAGTACTGTGCCACTCCCATAGTTTGTTCTGGAATTGGGGACTGTGAAGAGACCTATGGTGGCATTTGAGGTCTCATTCCTTCTCTTACCCTTAATATACCATTTTAAAATGATGTAGTTGATATATTCCCAACTGGAAAACTGAGAAATTTGCCCAGTGCAAATGCGTAGTAAATCTGTCTCTTATAGTTTGAACATTGATCTCTGTGAGGACTCTGAGGCGCCCGGTGAGTGGGAATGACTATAAAGGCCAGTAAACAATTCAGCCCTCCCACATGCCTGTCAATGTGGTACTCACTCACTCTAATAGAATATCTCCCTTCCAGCATTGAGGAATGATCTGGCTGGTTCAGTGCCTGCTCTGACCTGCCTTTCTCCTTCTCTCCCTGCATTCTCTGCTCGCCCATGGCCCTTCTTCCTCCTCCTCCAATCTAATGCCCCGACCCTCAGGGAAGAAGAGTTTGAGGAAATGTCTATGTGTGTGATTGTGTCATGACGTGGCCCTTTTTGGTATAGATTGTGGCTTCCCCACTCTCACTCTCTCCTACAACCAGGTTCTGTTATCTCAGGTCGTAAAGTCCTGGCGGAGACTCTCTCCCCTTGGCCATGCAGAGAGAGTTTCACAGTAGAGCAAAGGGACTCCCACCAAATTCTACTACATCCCAGAATTTGAGAATTGAACAATATCCATATTTTGGAGAGGGTGTAAACGGTTGGTGGAGAAGCCAGCTACGACCCAGTCCAGTTTGTTTCATGTTTGTGACCTCATGAAAGACAGTACAGCCACATTACCCTAACTCTGTTTAACCTCTCTGGGATATGTGGGACGGTAAGCATCCAACTTGGCCAAAAGCCAGAGAAAATGCAGAGTGCCAAATTCAAATAAATTCCTATAAAAATCAAACTTTCATGAAATCACACATGTAAGATATCAAATTAAAGCTACACGTGTTGATAATCCAGCCAACATGTCAGATTTCAAAAAGGCTTTTCGGCGAAAGCAAACGATGCTATTATCTGAGGATAGCACCTCCATAAACAAAAGAGAGAAAACATATTTCAACCCTGCAGGCACGACACAAAAAGCAGAAATAAAAATATAAATCATGCCTTACCTTTGACGAGCTTCTTCTGTTGGCACTCCAATATGTCTCCAATATTAAAGTAACTTTCATTTGGTATTTTACATGTGTGAATTCATGACAGTTTGATTTTAAAGGGAATTTATTTGAATTTGGCGCTCCGCTACGGTTCCACATATCCCAGAGAGGTTAAATGGCCCCACAAACCGCGGACCCAGCTTCTGACAGGGCAGCCGGAGTGGCAGGTTTCGGGTCGAGAGCCAGACCCTGTCCCCCTGGTGCGAACACCGGGGCCTCACTGCGGTGACGGTCTGCGCCAACTTCCTGGTGCAGTACGTCGTGCTGAAGGTGGACATGGGCGGCGTCCAATGTTTCTTCCACTCGCCGAAACCAGTCATCCATTGCAGGAGCCTCGGTCTGACTCTGATGCCAAGGAGTCAGAACCGGCTGATACCCCAATACACACTGGAAGGGAGAAACGTTAGTGGAGGAGTGGCGGAGCGAGTTCTGGGCCATCTCTGCCCAGGGCACGAACGCCGCCCACTCCCACGGCCAGTCCTGGCAATAAGACCTCAGAAACCTACCCACATCCTGGTTAACTCTCTCCACCTGCCCGAGGAGGCTGACCATGAACGCCTTGCAGACCCTTGACGTGAACTGGGGACCCCGATCAGACACTATATCTTCAGGCACCCCGTAGTGCCGGAAGACGTGTGTAAACAGGGCCTCCGCAGTTTGTAGGGCCGTAGGGAGACCGGGCAAAGGGAGGAGACGACATGACTTAGAAAAACGATCCACAACGACCAGGATCGTGGTGTTACCCACCGACAAGTGTGACCACGACCATTGTAGAACAGGTTAGGGTAATAACTTACCAATGGGCAGGTGTCTAGGAGTCTTGCACTGGGCGCACACTGAGCAGGAGAAAACATAAACCCTCACGTCCTTCCCACTAAGACAGCTCACCGTCTGATCGATCACAGGATGACCAGAGGAGGGTGACATGTGGGCCCAATAGATCAGCCGGTCGCAGCCAGCAGACGGAACGAACAGACACCCAGCTGGACACTGAGGGGGAGCGGGCTCTGCACGTGACGCCTGCTCAATGTCCGTGTCCAACTCCCACACTACAGGCACCACCAAACAAGAGGCGTGGAGTATGGGAGTGGGATCCATGGGCCACTCCTCTGTGTCATACAGCCAGGACAATGCGTCTGTCTTTACGTTCTGGGAGCCTGGTATGTAAGAAAGGGTAAACACAAAACGGGTGAAGAACATGGCCCACCTTGCCCACCAGATTGCGGTGGTCAGTCCAGATGAGAAAAGGGTGTCTAGCCCCCTCAAGCCAATTTCTCCACGCCTTCAGAGCCTTGATGACAGCCAACAACTCCCGGTCCCCCACATCATAGTTTTGCAACACCTGGCTGAGCTTCTTCGAGAAGATGGCACAAGGGTGGAGCTTCTGTGGGCGTACCCAAGCGCTGAGAGAGCACAGCTCCTATCCCAGCCTCGGACACATCCACCTCCACTATGAACGCCAAAGAGGGATCTGGATGGGCCAGCACGGGAGCCAAGGTAAACAAAGCCTTCCGGTGGCTGAAAGCCCTGTCCGCCTCAGCTGTCCACTGCAACCGCACCGGGTCCCTCTTCAGCAGTGAAGTAATGGGAGGCTCTACCTGACCAAAACCCCGGATAAACCTCCGGTAGTAGTTGGCAATCCCTAAGAATCGCTGCACCTCCTTTACCATGGTGGGAGTCGGCCAATTACGCACGGCTGCAATGCGGTCACTCTCCATCTCCACCCCTGACACTCTCCATATCCACCCCTGATGTGGAAATGCGATACCCTAGGAAGGAGACAGACTGTTGGAAGAACAGACATTGACGTACAGGTCATGCTCCAACAGGCGACCAAGCACTTTGCGCACCAGGAACACATGCTCGGCGTGTGTAGTGGAGTATATAAAAATGTCATCAATATACACCACTACACCCAGCCCGTGCAGGTCCCTGAAAATCTCATCTACAAGAGCTTGGAAGACTGATTGTGCATTCATCAACCCGTACGGCATGACGAGGTACTCATATTGCCCTGAGGTGGTACTGAAAGCAGTCTTCCAATCCTCTCCCTCTCGGATACGCACCAGATTGTAAGCGCTCCTGAGATCTAGTTTGGTGAAGAAGCTCACCCCGTGCATTGACTCTGTGCTGTGCCTATGAGTGGTAGCGGGTAACTATACCTCACAGTGATCTGATTTAGACCCCGGTAGTCAATACACGGACACAGACCTCCCTCCTTCTTCTTCACAAATAATACATTTGAGGAGACGGGTGAAGTGGAGGACAGAATGTCGAGGAGGTGGTAATTGAGTCGCCTTCTTTTTAGAGAAGGCGAGAGCCAAATCGGCATATTCAGGGGGAATGAGCACGGTGGAGACCTGGTCTGGACTCTACACCATAGTATAACCATAGTATAACCAACGGAAAACCCTAAACACCTAACTGAGCACTCTCGCGACCACCCCATGAGAGTCCTCTGTGTCCAAGAAACAGTGGGGTTATGATGAGCTAACCAGGGTAGGCCCAACACCACGGGAAACGCAGGAGAGTCAATAAGGAAAATACTAGTTTTCACCGTGTGACCGCCCCTGCGTCACCATGCCCAAAGGAGAGGTGACCTCCCTAATTAACCCTGACCCTAATGGTCGACTATCTAAGGCGTGAACGGGGAAGGGCACATCAACGGGAACAATGGGGGTCCCTAAACTATAGCTAACACTCTATCAATGAAATTCCCAGCCGCGCCTGAATCTACCAGTGCCTTATGTTAGGAATGCGGGGAAAACTCAGGAAAAGTGACAGACACGAACATATGTTCAACAGAGGACTCTGGGTGAGAATGGTGCCAGCTCACCTGGGGTGACGCCAGAGTGCCCTGCCTGCTGCCTCGATTCCCGGAGGAACCACGCCGGCACTGACCAGCAGTGTGACCTCTTCTGGTCTTCCTCCGGTCTTCCTGCGCACCGCCCCTCCCAGCTCCTTGGGTATCGGAGGGGGGGTGCGGGAGGATGGAACCACGAGTAGCCACAGGTTATCCAGCCGGATGGACAGGTCTACCAGCTGGTCAAAAGTGAGGGTGGTGTCTCTGCAGGCCAGCCCCCGACGGACGTCCACGTGCAGACTGCAGTGGTAGTGGTCGATCAGGGCCCTGTCGTTCCATCCCGCGCCGGCAGCCAGGGTTCTAAGTTCCAGGGCAAACTCCTGGGCGCTCATCGTCTCCTGCCTCAGATTGTAGAGGTGCTCACTCTCCGCTCCTCCCTCGGGCGGGTGGTCGAAGACTGCCCGGAAACGGCAGGTGAACTCCTCAAAATGGTCCAACACCGCATCTCCCTCTCTCCACATGGCGTTGGCCCACTCCAGGGCTTTCCCGGTGAGGCACGAGACGAGGGCGGACACCTTCTCATGGTCCGATGGAGCTGGGTGGACCGTGGCCAGATAGAGGTTAAGTTGAAGGAGGAACCTCTGGCCGTTGGCAGCACTCCCGTCGTACTCCTGTGGCAAGGAGAGACGGCTCCCACTGGGCTCAGGCGGTAAAGGGGCACTCAGGAGAGACCCCGTTGTGCCTGTGGAGGTGCTGGAAGAACTCTCTGTCTCTCCCAGCGGTCCACTGTCTGGACAACACGATCCATGGCGGCTGCCAGATGGTGAAGCATAACCTCATGCTCCTGGACGCGCTCCTCCACCTCCATGGCCGGGGTACCTTCTCCTGCTGACTCCATAGGTAGTCGGAGATTCTGTAATCGTTGCGTGTTGATGGCAGGGAAGTCAGGAACAGGAGAACGAACTTGGTCGAAATGGAGTTGTTTAATAAATGCTGATAAAACTCCAAAAACAAAAATGTACAAAACAACAAAGTGGGTACAAAACCCATTGCACACCAACATAATAAATGCAATAAAACAATCTCCGACAAGGACATGAGAGGAAACAGAGGGTTAAATACAAAACATGTAATTAATGGGATTGGAACCAGGTCTGAAGGAAGACCAGACAAAACCATTGGAAAATTAAAAATGGTTCAGTGATGGCTAGAAGGCCGGCGACTTCAACCGCCAAACACCTCCCGAACAAGGAGAGGGACCGACTTCGGCGGAAGTCGTGACAACCTTGTCACAACAAAACTGATTGGATCAAATGCATTAAGAAGGAAAGAAATTCCACAAATTATCTTTTATCAAGGCACACCTGTAAATTAAAATGCATTCCAGTTGACTACCTCATGAAGCTTGTTGAGAGAATGCCAAGACTGTGTAAAGCTGTCATCAAGGCGAAGCTTGGCTACTTTGAATAACATTTATTTTGAATTGTTTAACACTTTCTTTGGTTACTACATGATTCCATATGTGTTATTTCATGGTTTTGATGTCTTCACTATTATTCTACAATGTAGGAAATAGTCATAAAAAAAATTAAAAACTGTCCAAACTTTTGACTTGTACTGTACACTACATATTCTGGTTTGTATTTATTGATTTATAGCTCCGAGGTCATATTGTGGATTCTTTTCTACTCCTTTATATGGTCTTTGCCCTGATATCTCCCCACCCAAGTTTGATACGTTACTGAGTATTATTTATTTTCTACAATGTCGAAAACAGTAAAAATAAAGAAAAACCCTGGAATGAGTAGGTGTGACCAAACTTTTTTGACTGGTACTGTATGTGTTCCCACCCTAGGGTCACACACTACTTTTATTATTCAAAAACATAAAATACCATCATTTTTTTGTTCATGCGTGATATGAATTTTTGGCCATATCGCCCAGCCCTATCCTCGGCCCTTTACGGTCCAGAGTCCTGGGCACATAAACAAGAGCTCTGAAGATGCAACCCACTTGGAAGAAAATTGTTGAATCAATGTTGTTTCCACGTCATTTCAACTAAAGAATTCAATGTCATGACGTTGAATCAACGTGGAAAACTAATTGAATATTAAAAAAGACATCAACTTATGAGAATTTTGTCTCTTTTTCACCTAACCTTTAAACTAAATCCAATGAATGACATGGTGAATTTCTTTGTGGATTTCATGCATGCAACACCCCGAAATACCTGAAGGGGACGTAAACAAAATAATTAGCATAGCCGGCTCTACACAAAACGCAGAAATAAAATATAAAACATTCATTACCTTTGACGAGCTTCTTTGTTGGCACTCCTATATGTTCCATAAACATCACTATTGGGTCTTTTTTTCGATTAAATCGGTCCATATATACCCAAAATATCGATCTTTGAAAAGTGTGTGATCCAGAAAAAAACACAGTTTTATAAAACGCAACGTCATTTTTTTAAATTAAAAAAGTCGACGATAAACTTTCACAAAACACTTCGAAATACTTTTGTAATCCAACTTTAGGTATTAGTAAACGTTAATAATCTATCAAATTGATCACGGGGCGATGTGTATTCAATAGCTCCACATCTTCAAATAATGGTCGGAAATCTCTCTTCCAAAACATCCTGTCGGAGACTTCCTCATTTGACCAAGGAACAACTCCCAGGCAATTGCCAAGACTGGCGACATCGTGTGGAAGCTGTAGGACTTGTAATCTCGGCCCCATCTAATTTGCTGTGCCATAGATAATACATGCAAGTGGCGCATATATATATTTTTTCCACTTTTTGGTGATCAGTTTTCCTTGGGCTTTTCGACTAAACACACGTTCTGTTATAGTCACAGCCGTGATTTAACCAGTTTTAGAAACGTCAGAGTGTTTTCTATCCACACATACTAATCATACGCATATACTATATTCCTGGCATGAGTAGCAGGATGCTGAAATGTTTCGCGATTTTTAACAGAATGTTCGAAAAAAGTAAGGGATAGGCTTAAGAGGTTTTAATAAACTGCCTCATGTAATCACACCAGCCTGTCATCTACAGTGGCTTGCGAAAGTATTCACCCCCCTTGGCGCTTTTCCTATTTTGTTGCCTTTACAACCTGGAATTAAAATTGACATTTTGGAGGTTTTTATCATTTGATTTTGACAACATGCCTACCACTTTGAAGATGTTATCTTTATTTTAATCTTGTGAAACAAACAAGAAATAAGACCAACAGAAAACTTGAGCGTGCATAACTATTCACCTCCCCAAAGTCAATACGTTGTCGAGCCACCTTATGCAGCAATTACAGCTGACAGTCTCTTGGGGTATGTCTCTTTAAGCTTTCCACATCTAGCCACTGGGATTTTTGCCCATTCTTCAAGGCACAACTGCTCCATCCTTCAAATTGGATGGGTTCCGCTGGTGTGCAGCAATCTTTAAGTCATACCACAGATTCTCAATTGGATTGAGGTCTGGGCTTTGACTAGACAATTCTAAGACATTTAAATGTTTCCCCTTAAACCACTCGAGTGTTGCTTTAGCAGTATGCTTAGAGCCATCCATCATTCTTTCAATTCGCCAGTCCCTGCCGATGAAAAACATCCCCACAGCATGATGGTGTGCGCGGGGTGATGAGAGGTGTTGGATTTGCGCTAGACATAGCGTTCTTCTTGATGGCCAAAAATATACATTTTAGTCTCATCTGACCAGAGTACCTTCTTCCATATGTTTGGGGAGTCTCCCACTTTTGGTGAACACCACACGTGCTTGCTTATTTTTTTCTTTAAGCAATGACTTTGTTTCTGGCCACTCTTCAGAGTGCACTCTGTGGAGTGTACGGCTTAAAGTGGTCCTATGGACAGATACTCCTATATCTGCTGTGGAGCGTTGCATCTCCTTCAGGGTTCTCTTTGTTCTCTTTGTTGCCTGGTCTGTGAGTTTTGGTGGGAGGCCCTCTCTTCGCAGCTTTGTTGTGGTGCATATTCATTCCATTTTTTAATAATGGATTTAATGGTGCTCCGTGGGATGTTCAAAGTTTCTGATATTTTTTTATGACCCAACCCTGATCTGTACTTCCCCACAACTTAGTCCATGACCTGTTTGGGGAGCTCCTTGTTCTTCATGGCGCCACTTGCTTTGTAGTGCCCCTTGCTTAGTGGTGTTGCAGACTCTGGGGCCTTTCAGATCATGTGACACTTAGATCGCACACAGGTGGACTTTCTTTAACTAATTATGTCACTTCTGAAGGTAATTGGTTGCACCAGATCTTATTTAGGGACTTCATATCAAAAGGGGGTGAATACATATGCACACACCACTTTTCCATTTGAATTTTATTTTTAAATGTTGAAACAAGTTATTATTTTCAATTTCACTTCACCAATGTCGACAATTTTGTGTATGTGCATTACATGAAATCCAAATAAAAATCTACTTAAATTACAGGTTGTAATGCTACAATGTAGGAAAAACGCCAAGGGGGATGAATACTTTCGCAAGGCACTGTATCCTCATGCTTCAGACTCAGCCACAGCCACCACTGTAAGTAAGTGGTTGTATCCCATGCTTCAGACCCAGGCGCAGCCAACACTGTAAGTTATTTATCTGTAGTTTTGAGCTGAAGCCTGTTAACTACTTTCTAGGCAAGTTTCAATTACTTAATGCATTGTGTAGAGCAAGAATGATAGAAGTTAAACTCTTGTGTTGTGAGGACTTGAGTGTGTCAAAAGTTGTGTTGATGCAGGTGTTGATGCAGGTTGACAGTGGATGGACCCAGTACATCTCACATATCAAAAATGTCACTACAAGTGTGTCAAAAAGTAACAGCCTGTTGTGAATCACGATGCTTGTCCAATTATATGAATCAGAATGAAAAGTGATTGACTTTGGACAGCAAACAATTTGAGGGATGGTTCTTAAATAGTAATATCATAGAGTGAACCCATGGATTGAGTGCTGAGAGTAGTTCTTCTGAACCAGCCCCCTGATTGAGCTCATTAATCTGGAGGGTTAAAGAGGGAGGATTGGCTAGTGTCAGATAGCCCGGATAAGGATGGAGAGGGCGGTTGGCTCACAGGGCCTAAATACCTCTGAATCTTTAGAAAACTATTTCAGGAAAATGGTTGTAATGACAGATGGTGAATGTGGAAGCCGGGAAAGGGACGAGTTCCAATATACGCACTATATACTTATGTAAATGGCATATATATTTATTTTTTTCGTAATAAAAAAAAAGGGTTTTAGAAGTTTTAGGTAATTTATTACGAAAATAAATATATATGCCATTTACATAAGTATTCAGACCCTTTACTTGTTGAATCACCTTTGGCAGCAATTACAGACGCTACAAGCTTGGCACACCTGTATTTAGGAAGTTTCTTCCATTCTTCTCTGTAAATCCTCTCAAGCTCTGTCAGGTTGGATGGGGAGTGTTGCTGCACAGATCCTGACTAGTCTCCCAGTCCCTGCCGCTGAAAAACATCCCCACAGCATGATGCTGCCACCACCATTGTTCACCGTAGGGATGGTGCCAGGTTTCCTCCAGATATGATGCTTGGCAATCAGGCCAAAGTTTTCAATTTTGGTTTCGTCAGACCAGAGAATCTTGTTTCTCATGGTCTGAGAGTCTTTAGGTGGCTTTTGGCAAACTCCAAGTGGGCTATCATGTGACTTTTACTGAGTGGCTTCTGTCTGGCCACTCTACATAAAGATCCAATTGGTGGAGTGCTGCAGAGATGGTTGTCCTTCTGGAACGTTCTCCCTTCTCCACATTGGAACTAGAGCTCTGTCAGAGTGACCATCGGGTTCTTGGTCACCTCCCTGTCCAAGGCCCTTCCCCCATGAATGCTCAGTTTGGCTGGGGAGCTAGCTCTAGGAAGAGCCTTGGTGTTTCCAAACTTCTTCCAATTTAAGAATGATGGAAGCAACTGTGTTCTTGGGGACCTTCAATGCTGTAGACATTTTTTGGTACCCTTCCCCAGATCTGTGCCTAGACACAATCCTGTCTTGGAGCTCTACGAGCTCTACGAACAATTCCTTCGACCTCATGGCTTTGGTTTTTGCTGTGACATACACTGTGAACTGTGGGACATTATATAGACAGGTGTATGCTTTTCCAAATCATGTCCAATCAATTGAATTTACCACACGTTTATTCCAAGTTGTAGGAACATCTCAGGGATAATCAATGGAAACAGAATGCACCTGATTAAAATGTTGCTATTTATGTTTTTATGTTTTAAATTTGCAAACATTTCTAAAAAAAAGTTTTCTCTGTGTCATTGTTGGGTGTTGTGTGTAGATGGCTGAGGGTTATTTTTTTTTAAATAATTTTAAATAAGGGTTTAACTTAACAAAATGTGAATACTTAATGAAGGTACTGTGATTTGATTTGTCTTTGTATTAGGTGTATAGGGCGAATATTTGGGCCAGTTGTGGTGGGGTAAGAATTGAGTACGTGGTTCTACTGTAACACTGACACAGTTGTCCAGTTGTGAGAGCTGTTTAAAGGTCTTTTCGAGACGGATCACCCAGTAGCAATTCATCTTCACCTCATGGTTGTTTTTCATAGAAAGAAATTAATAAGAAAGGATGAGGAGGAAATTAAATGAGACGAGACGGGAAGCATCTGTTGCATTTACCACCCAAGCATAACCAACCCGTTCCTCCTCCAAGTGTCCATGTGACACACACACTCTCACGTGTCGCACACACAAACACACACAGGCACAGAAGCACACTCACTCAACCATGTGCCACACATACACACACACATCCATAGATTGAAGAGAACTGGATGAGAGGTAGAGCCGAGATTCTTGGGAGATAAATGAATGGACAGGAGGAAAGATTATGTGTGCCTGTCAGAATATACAATAGTGTCACAACAGAGACGATATGTCACTCCATACAAATCAAATCACATTCTATTAGTCACATGCTTCGTAAACAACAGGTGTATACTAACAGTAAAATGCTTACTTATGGACCCTTTCCAACAATGTAAAGAGAGATAAAAAATATATTTAAAAAATTATTTAAAAAATAATAGAAAAGTAATAGGTTCCAGAATTGATGCATCGGTACCTCTTCCCGTGTGGTAGCAGAGAGAACCGTCTATGACTTGGGTGGCTAGAGTCTTTGACAATGTTTAGGACCTTCCTCTGACATTGCATGGAATAGAGGTCCTGGATGGCAGAGAGCTCGGTCCCAGTGATGTACTGGGCCGTATGAACTACCCTCTGTAGTGCCATGTGGCGGATGCCAAGCAGTTACCATACCAAGCGGTGATGCAGCCACTGTTGTGTCATCGGCAAACTTAATGATGGTGCTAGAGTCATGTTTTTCCATGCAGTCATGGGTGAACAGGGAGTACAGGAGGGGAATGAGCACGCACCCCTGAGGGGTACACATCCTGGTAATCCATCTGGCCTTGCGGCCTTGTGAATGTTGACCTGTTTAAAGGTCTTACTCACAGCGGCTACGGAGAGCTTGATCACACAGTTGCCGGGGACAGCATGTGCTCTCATGCATGCTTCAGTGTTGCTTAGAAGTAATTTAGCTCATCTGGTAGGCTCGTGTCACTGGGCAGCTCACAGCTGTGATTCCGTTTGTAGTACGTAATAGTTTGCAGACCCTTTATGAACCTTCACTTTTGCTAAGTACTCTTGTGAAATGAAATCAACCAGAGGCATCCAAAAAGTATATCCAATTTAATAAAGTAAGTAGAAAAAGGCAGGAAGAGGATTAAGAAAAACAAAGCATGTACTTCTTCATTGAAGTGCTTACAAAGCTAGACACTTGGAAGCATGAACATTTATTTTCCAAGACAGATGCCACAATAGAACAACATCACCACAATTCACTCTGAGAAAACTGTGCAATTTATTTGTTCTATTGTGACTAATATTTTGCAATTGTTTTTGTGACGCACAAAAACCTGTCGCCAAGAAAACCTTGAGAATTCTGTCTGTTCTTATAACTTAAATGTCACCAAAAAAAGAGGCCTGATGTCGGAGTGACATGCGGAGGTGATTCAATTGAAGGCACTGTAAAAGGAAACAATGGCTGAACAATGGCATGACATCACTCAGGCCTTGTGAATGGAACTTTTTCTTCTGTAGGAACTTTTTCTTCTGTAGGAACTTTTTCTTCTTTAAAGGTGTGTAGAGTGTATTTACCACTAATCTTACAATTTACCATGCACTTACCTTACATATTTTATTGAGCACAGCGCTTGGTCTCAGTGCCAGAATAAAGACATATTCTGAGACCCTTCTCCCAGGGACTGTAATACTTTACATGATAACTGCAGTGATGGGGAAACAAGAATAGGAAAACCACAATGACAGTAAATTGTACACAATGACAATAAACCCACAAGGTAGAACACGTCATTTCAGTGTGGATAATTGGTAATATTTGGTTGCATGGATGTAGCCATGAAAGTGTTACTCATTTTAAAGTTGAATGTTACATTAATTTGTTTGATATCCTAAACTTTAGGTTATTTAGGCCTACTGTATTACAATAGTTATATTGAATTGTGTTTGGTTGACATAGCAACCAAATATCAATATTTAAAGGAGATGTACACTGCCATTGGCTTAATCCCATTCTTTAATTTATATTTTTGATTCAGTTGGAGACTTGAATCCAACATATAATTTGTTGGCTTGTCGATAAGTTAGTAGGCTATTTATTGTATTTCAAAAGTGATATTGAGTGGTTTGGTTGTCAACGCAACCAAATGTCAACATCTGAAGCAGATTTATCTTCTGCTTGGATAGTTCCATCTGTGCCATTGACAGTCTGGCTTTAATTCCAATTTGACTACAAATCAATAATTGATATGTTGGATTCACGTCTCCATCTCAACCAGAAATCTAAGCTATATAGGCCTAAATAGCATAATTAATGATATGAGTGAAAAAGTATGGTCAGATTTAATTTGCTCTGTTAAACCTATCCTTTGTTTGTGCCCAGTGGGAATGCAACTTGTGGGAGATCACCTTTGTTTGGTTTGGGACACAGCCTAATATTCATGTTCACTTGTTCACTTGCAGAGCCCCGTGTAAGGCCCATCCCTCTGCCCCCTGTGGACTTTGTAGCACTGTCCATCTTCCTGATGTTTCCCCGAGACTTGAATTTGCTTCCCCTGGCTATGTAAAGCCTATTATTTATCATCACACCCATAAAGACTTCATAGTGTTCTGCAAAAAAAGAGAGATGTGGAAATTATATTGTATGGCTTGTCCTCGGGGAGGCATCCTATTCAGATTCTTATTATTTTTCTCCAACTGTGCAGACAAAGTTGTTGACTGCTAGACAGGCCTATTTGGCTACAGCAGCTCTGGATCTCCCATTTTCATTTAGAACAATTTTGTTTTATAATGGGATTGGGCCCCTACCAGGCATTCTGTTGTAATAACAATGCGCCGAGTTTGCACCCGGTTGCTAGGCGCCAATTATGATATCACGCATTCCGTGCCAGGTGGAGGACATCGATCTGCCTTTTGTGTTGTGCAGAGTAATGGACTAACATCGTTACTTATTTATGAGGGGACATTCATCTCAGGCCATCACTGAGGTGATCCAATGTTTATCATTTTCAGAGATGTATGTTCTTCTGCTGGCATCTAGCATCCCCCACTATTACCATTTGCAGAGCAAAGGTCTGAGTCTAATGTACTGCCATCACAATTTGAATTAGGCTCTTTTCACATTGATGTGAGTTAAGGACAGTCTCGGGAGATTATTGAGCGGTATCGATTCTTGAGAGCCGTTACTGTAATGTAAACTTGTGAATTTCTTACGTCTCGACAGCTATCTCCGGAAGTCACAGGCGAGTCTTCCTCGAGAGCCACCCTCCCCAGAGCATGGCAGTATAAACAGAATTGTCTCGTTGAGCCCAACACTCCAACAGTAAAAATCGTTAATGCCAGAGTAATGTTTTTGAAACAGCTGAAGCGTGTCAACGTTTTCCTTATATTTGAGACTTGTTTCATTGAGTTTTAACTGGAATTGCAGTAGGAGCCTGTTACATTCAAAAATTGCCGTCATCGCTTTTTGAAGAAAAAAAAAGGTGCTTTAAATGGCAGACCTGAGCTACGTAAAACAGTGAGTTACCCTCGTTTTCAGTGTTTTACCACATGTAATGATTTGCACGATATTTGTAAAAATAAGATTTGTTTGTTCTAATGTTGTAATGTAGGCCTACTGTACTATTATATTCATATGAGAAGGGTAGCTACTAGCTAATCATTATTTTTTGATAGGCGAACGTTACTTGATGTTAGCTTGAAGCTAAAAAAAAGTCATGTGTACGGACAAGAACATTAACCATTTAATTGTCTGCACATACTTGTGAATTGTTGCATTATTCACAAGTGTAATGTGGTTTGGTTGCATTATTCAATACTGTTAAATGGTTAAGATGAAAAGTTGCTTGCACAGTTATGTAGTTGGTTGTAAGCTTGCTTCACTAGTGGCTATACACTAAAGTTACTGGGATATGTGTAGCACAAGTGTAGCACTCTTACCTCCCTCTCTTTACTCTTTCTCCCTTTTTTGTCTCCTTCTCTTACTCTCTCCTTTGCTCTCTCTCTTTTCTCCCCCTTGACCCTCTGCCTGAGTTAAAAAAAGACCTTGAAGTGGTGAAATACTGTTTTCTAATTGGCTGCTGTCCCTTTCATGCTACGTTCACTGTGATGTCACCGGCAGGCCAGGCTATCTGGGTAGTGCCTCACAGAGGTATAGGGGGCCTAAGGCTATCCGTGCTCAATTGCTCAAGGCAGGTGTATGAATATATTACAATACGTTCAATGACTAATTTAGTCCTAGTTGCCTGGCTGCAACATTCATAAAAGCAGCTCGTTATTTAGTTATTACTGGATGACAGTCCTGTAATTATAGTCACTCATTAAAAACCCAATGATTTAATTCAGGGACTTTAGTGACTAAAGCTCACTTTCAGACTGTGGGTGAAAGAGAGAAATTGACAGTGGCAGTAATTGAGGTCCTGCAGTTAAAAGGCTAATCAGTATGAGTCACTAATGTTCCGAATGAGTGGTTGGACTGCTGCTTAGACTAGAGAGACTAGAGGGTTCTCTTTGTTCAGTATGAATTACAATAACAGCCGTTTGGGATGTAGAATGGAAGTAAAAAGAGAAGGAACTAGCGAATAAAGGGTGAATGTGAATGTAGCAAAGTGGAAGTGGCAGTCAGACAGTTGTAAAGTTAGGGTGAAGTTTGTGTAATGGCCCCCATAGGACAGGTCCTTCTCCAGTCTCTGTCCCTGGCTCCCTGTCCCAGTCCCTTCTCCCCTCTCTCTACACCCTAATGAGAGGAGAAGCAGAGCTTTCCAGGCCCCTGACAGCCCTTCCGTTCCAGGAGGGTGGAACCGTTCTCCATCTCGGGCCCCAGAGAAGAATCTTGTTATTCCGGTCCGCTCCTCTCCTCCCTCCATCCAGCTGCTGCCCTACTTGGGTTTCTCATTCGGTACTCATGATTACTGTTTTGACTCAAACCCTGTGCCAGTTTCATCAGAGGTCCAATTTAATTAATTTCACCCTGAATAATTGTGTGGGTAAGGGCTCCGTGTGGTGTGACACTGTGCTATATTGCACTTTTAAAACTTCTTCGGGATCGGTGTCCCTTCCACGGGACGGTTGAGCTAACGTAGGCTAATGCGATTAGCATGAGATTGTAAGTAACAAGAAAATTCCCCAGGACATAGACATCTGATATTGGCACAAAGCTTAAATTCTTGTTACTCTAACTGCACTCTCCAATTTACAGTAGCTATTACAGTGAAATAATACCATGCTATTGTTTGAGGAGTGTGCATAATTTTGAACATGAAAAGTTGTTAATAAACAAATTAACCACATTTGGGTAGTCTTGATACAATTTCAACAGAAATGCAATGGTTCATTGGATCAGTCTAACACTTTTCACATACACTGCTGCCATCGATTGGCCAAAATCTAAATTGCACCTGGGCTGTAATAATACATTATGGCCTTTTTCTAGCATTTCAAAGATGACGGTACAAAAACAAATACAAAAGAACGGTTGTTTTTTTTCTTTGTATTATCTTTTACCAGATCTATAGTGTTATATTCTCCTACATTAATTTCACATTTCCACATTCAGAGTTTCCATTCAAATGGTACCAAGAATATGCATACTGTATCCTTGCTACAGGCAGTTAGATTTGGATATGTCATTTTAGCCGAAAATTGAAAAAAAGGGGTAGATCCTTAATTAAGCATGAAGATGACATGGGATAGTGTGAATGAAATGCTTCTTCAGGGCATGGATGAAAAAAATGACATACATTGGTTGTGCTTTAGCAAGGTAAAGTCTTTTTTTTCCCACACAAGACGAACCTGTCTGCTACCCACACAATAAGAGCACATCACAAGGACTATATGACAAAATCTTATGAAACAATATGCTTCAACCCCTGACTGGCATACGCTTCATTACTTAACCAGAGGAGAAACTTTAATGGAGCACTATGATGATCTTCATTAGACACACAATGGAGAGAGAGAGAATCAGTGAAAAAGGGGCTTGTTATGAATTCAGGTCGGGCAACTGAACTCTGTATAACATCCTTTAAGTTGTCAAGACAACTCTCATTAAAGCCTTCTTCATATTAGTGTTAACTCAGTGAATATGTGCGGATGGTAATAGATGCTGGCCCCTACCCTCGTTAAGGGCTGGAACGTCCATTTGTCAAGATTTAACGAGTGGCCATGTTCATTAAGAGAGGATCGCTCTGAGAGGGGGGCGGGCGGATGGCACTGGGGGTTACTGCTTCACGCTCCCCTCACACACCTCATACCCACGGGCAGAATATAGACCGAGATAGAGAGGAGGGGGACAAAAAGACACATGTAGAAAGGTAGAAAGATAAGAGACCAAAAAGGAGGAAGAATGAGAGAGGGAGAAGGGAGAGAAGACGGTAAGGGAGAGACAGGCAGGCAGAGCCAGGGAATGTTATGGGAGAGACAGACCGAAGAAGCATAGCCATAGACAGAGAGTGAGAAAAACAGATTGATTAAGGCCCAACTCTCCCCATTGTGATCGGCATACTTCATCATTGAGTAGCATCCTCTCCCACATAACGGGAAAGACTTATTAAGATTTTCCATTTCCAGAGTTTAAGCTTTCAATTCTCTCTGCTCTTCCCCCCAGCTCCTGCTGTCGACTTCAATATTCATGTCCCTGATTAATTTGGTCTTCTCCCTTGTTAAAACTGACAACTGCATCTGAGCCTCCCCTCCAACCTTAAAACCTCTATGGGACAGGTGGGACCGTGACGTCACACCTGGCCAACATCCGGTGAAATTGCAGCGCGCAACATTCAAAATACAAAAGTAGTAATATTAAACATTCATGAAAATACAAGTGTTATACGCCATTCTTCAGCATAGAATCTTGGTAATCGAACCGCTTTGTCCAATTTACAATAGGCTTTACGGCGAAAGCATAGCATTTGATTGTCCACATACTTCCTGCATTAACATAAATTCATAACCTGAACAGGTGTCACTGTAATGAATTTCCTCCTCTTCTTCCGAAGAGGAGAGGCGAAACGGATCAGAGGACCAATACGCGGCGTGGTAATTGTCCATGGTACTTTTTAATACGTTAAGGTACACATGAACAAACTAACAAGAACAAGAAATGTGAAAACTCAAAAACAGTCCTATCTGGTGCACACACTGAGACAGGAACAATCACCCACAAACACACAGTGAAACCCAGGCTACCTAAGTATGATTCTCAATCAAAGATAACTAATGACACCTGCCTCTGATTGAGAACCATACTAGGCCGAAACATAGAAATAACCAAAACATAGAAAAACAAACATAGACTGCCCACCCAACTCACGCCCTGACCATACTAACTAAATACAAAACACAGAAAATAAAGGTCAGAACGTAACAGACGATGTTTACAAAACATTCTAACAGTGATTGTATTATCAACTCGCCATCATGTACTTTTAACCGCCAAAGGTTAACACCTCTACAGAAATCCAATTAGCATAATAAAAATCTGGCAGTTTAAGGTAGAGATATTTGTTTTTTTTTGCATTGGATGCTTCTCAATCCACCACATTCACCTATATCACACTTCCTCATGATAAGTGACAGAGCTAGAGTGGTGTTTGACAGACCATGAAATGAAAATCGGTCTTCTCACAAAATCGTATGTAGCGTCCGAACAGTTTGGCCAACAAACTATGACTGCACTGTGAAAAGATGAGACTCTCATGAACACAATGGTGTTGTCCATTTTGTTCTGCGATGTATTTGGTCAATAACAAAAGTTTATCTCAATCCTTTGTGATATACCCTTTGTTGGCAATAATAGAGGTCAAACGTTTTGTGTAAGTCTTCACAAGGTTTTCACACACTGTTGCTGGAATTTTGGCCCATTCCTCCATGCAGATCTCCTCTAGAGCAGTGATGTTTTGGGGCTGTTGCTGGGCAACACGGACTTTCAACTCCCTCCAAAGATCTTCTATAGGGTTGAGATCTGGAGACTGGCTAGGCCACTCCAGGACCTTGAAATGCTTCTGAAAATATATTCTCTGCAATAGTGTGGTTTCATAGGTACTGACTACCTAAGTGCAGCCTTTCCCACAATCTGAGGGCAACTCTCTGGTTCAAACTTTTCGATTTAGAATTATTTTTATTTTTAAGGTTAACCACATTACAATGATTTTGAGAGACAAAGACTAAATAATTTTTGGATATTGGAAATTCCCCCGCAACCCCATTTTCATATCAGGTGACTCCATAGTTTGGGAAACGCTGCTGTAGATGTATGGCAAATTTACCTTAGCCATGAGATATTTGTGTGTGTGCATGCGTGCTTGCATTTCACTACCCATATATTTTATTTTAGAATTTACATGGTATGTGTAAAGGCTACACTTTATAGATTGCTTACTAGATGGTGAGATGAGGATTTGTAATTGTTGTAGGAAAGGGCAAGTTTCAGGAGAAATTCAATAACCACTCTGGAGGTAAATGACCTTTACAATAAATCAATTTCTTATTAGTTTTGGACCAGAAACACTTCAGTGACTTCATATTAATTCTCAATGAAGCGCATCCAAATTCAGCATTACATGGATGTTCACACTTGCACATATTATATACTTTATAAATACGTGAGCAGGCAACACACAAACACAGACATGCATGCAAGATAGAACAATCGCAATGTAAGCTGAGACGTGTTAAACACCCTAAAGAAGTGTTGTAACATTAGAAAGAATAAGCTGTCAAGAACCTGCTGTTGCTTCCCACTGTTTCCAAGGAACAGTGTTCTGAGCTGTCATTCAAGTCTCTGACATCATTCATCTCACAATGGCCTCTGTGGAGCCCAATCAAATTAAACAAGAGCGAGGGGGAAAAACTACAACAATATAATATAAACAATATAAATATGATGAATATAAATAGGCCTATCAGAGTGGTGTGTGAATGCATTCATATGACTCATATGGGATAGGAACAGACTTTATTTGGCTGCAGTGAGAGCAGGAGCATCTGCTGTGAGACGCACGCTCCTATTACAGCCCACTCTGACACATTCATTTAATTCCGTTCATCCAAATGGCTGGGGGTCACAGTGAAAAGCTTTCATTGTATTTGTGAAAAACCCCAGCTTTTATTTTTCTGCCTCACCCCATCCCTGGCCAGACGCTAGGTGAACAGGGGTGATTGACCCTACAGGTTACCCGATCCATGGGAATCTCGTTAAGTTGTCGAATGGCCTATCTTTGGCCCTTAAATGGAAAACGCGGCTGGGTGACGTTTGTCTCTAGCTTTTCCAAATGGCTGTTAGAGATTTGAGAGATGCTGTTGTTGGTGAAAGTGACGTCTGCCCGGCCACAAGGCCTTTTGATTATCACCCTTTTAGGCCTGTCACTGTGAGGAAGGACAACTATGTATGTGTGTGTGTGTGTGTGTGTGTGTGTGTGTGTGTGTGTGTGTGTGTGTGTGTGTGTGTGTGTGTGTGTGTGTGTGTGTGTGTGTGTGTGTGTGTGTGTGTGTGTGTGTGTGTGTGTGTGTGTGTGTGTGTCCGTGTGTCCGTGTGTATCCGTGTATGGAAGGGTTAGGGTTATGGCTAGGATTAGGGTTGAGCCGGAAGAGAGGGGACATAAAGCTAGGGTAAGGGTTAAGGCCAATATTATGGTTCAGGCAAGGGCTACCAAAAACATAGTGATCATAGTTAACATAGTAATAACATGGTTACAACACTAACCCCAATCCTATCTATAACCCTATCCTTAACCCTAACCTATCCCCTAACCCAAGACTGGTAATAATCTGCAGTGTGTGTGTGTGTGTGTGTGTTAACACACTTATGTTTATCAAATTTCTTCAGGAAACCTCCATCACAGCACCATAAAACCCAATTATGTATTCATAAAATGTTATGGAAGCAAATTATCCACTCTTCCAAATCTAATAAAATGGCTGGCGAGGATTTATAGTACCTTCAGAGACTATTCATTCCCCTTGACTTTTTCCACATTTTGTTGTTTTACAAAATGGGATTAATCATCATTTTATGTTAACAACACAACAGACTCTAATGTCAAAGTGGTAGAAAAATTCTGACCTTCGTAAAAGATTCATAAAAAATAAAACAGTATCTTATATCTTAACTGTCAATACATATTAGAAGCACTTGTGATTACATCTGTGAGTCTTCATGGGTAAGTCTCTAAGAGCTTTTCACACCTGGATTGTGCAACATTTGCCCATCATTGTTTTTCAAAATTCTTCAAGTCCTGTCAAATTGGTTGTTTATCATTGCTTGACAACCATTTTCAGGGCTTGCCATAGATTTTCAAGCAGATTTAAGTTAAAACTATAACTCAGGAACATTTACTGTCTTCTTGGTTAGAAACTCCCATGTGGTTTTGGCCTTATGTTTTAGGTTATTGTCCTGCTGAAAGGTGAATTAATCTCTCAGTGTCTGGTGGAAAGCACACTGAACTAAGATTTCCTGTAGGGATTTTCCTGCTGCTTAACTCCATTTAATTTCATTTTTATCCTTAAAACTCCCCAATCCTTAACAATTGCAAGCATACCCATAACATGATGCAGCCACCACTATGCTGGAAAATATGAGGAGTGGTACTCAGTAATGTGTTGTATTGGATTTGCTACAAACATACAATCAAAGGTATTCAGGACAAAGGGTGAATAGCTATGCAACATTTTTGGCAGTATTAATTCTGTGCATTGTTGCAAACAGGATGTACACTACCGTTCAAAAGTTTGGGGTCACTTAGAAATGTCCTTGTTTTTGAAAGATTTATTTTTAAATTGTCCAGTAAATAACATCAAATTGATCAGAAATACAGTGTAGACATTGTTAATGTTGTAAATGACTAGTAGCTGGAAACTTTAGATTTTTCATGGAATATCTACATGGGCGAACAGAGGCCCATTATCAGCAGCCATCACTCCTGTGTTCAAATGGCACGTTGTGTTACCTAATCCAAGTTTATCATTTTAAAAGGATAATTGATCATTAGAAAACCATTTTGCAATTATGTTAGCACAGCTGAAAACTGTTGTTCTGATTAAAGAAGCAATAAAACTGTCCTTCTTTAGACTATTTGAGTGGAGCATCAGGATTTGTGCATTCGATTATAGGCTCAAAATGGCCAGAAACAAAGACCTTTCATCTGAAACTCGTCAGTCTATTCTTGTTCTGAGAAATGAAAGTCACGAGAGAAATTGCCAAAACACTGAAGATCTCGTACAGCAGCACAAAAAAAGCTTTTCTTTCAAAAACAAGAAAAATTCTAAGTGACCCCAATCTTTTGAATGGTAGTGTATGATTTTGGAATATTTTCTGTACAGGCTTCCTTCTTTGCACTTGGTCAATTAGGTTAGTATTGTAGAGTAACTACAATGTTGTTAATCCATCCTCAGTTTTCTCCTGTCACAGCCATTATGTAACCTTATTTAACTAGGCAAGTCAGTTAAGAACAAATTCTTATTTACAATGACAGCCTACAGGGGAACAGTGGGTTGACAGCTTTTTACCTTGTCACCTCAGAGATTCAACCAGCAACCTTTCGGTTACTGGCCCAACGCTCTAACACTAAGCTACCTGCCACCCCATTCATCTAACAGTTTTAAAATGACTATTGTCCTGATGGTGAAATCCCTGAGTGGTTTCCTTCCTTGGATCCCTTCAGAAAGGAAGAAATCACTGCTCCAAAACCGCCATAAAAAAAGCCAGACTACACTGCACATGGGTACAAAGATAGTACTTTTTGGAGAAATGTCCTCTGGTCTGATGAAACAAACATTGAACTGTTTGGCCATGATGACCATCGTTATCTTTGGAGGAAAAGGGGGAGGCTTGCAAGCCGAAGAACATCATTCCAACCGTGATGCACGGTGGCGGCATCATGTTGTGGGGGTGCTTTGCTGCAGGAGGGACTGGTGCTCTTCACAAAATAGATGGCATGTTAAGGTAGGAATATTTGGTGGATATATTGAAACAGCATCTCAAGACATCCGTCAGGAAGTTAAAGCTTGGTCGCAAATGCGTCTTCCAAATGGAAAATGACCCCAGGCATACTTCCAAAGTTGTGACAAAATGGCTTAAGGACAACAAATTCAAGGTATTGGAGTGGCCATTACAATGCCCTGACCTCAATCCTACAGAACATTTGTGGGCAGAACTGAAGAAGCTTGTGCGAGCAAGGAGGAAAACAAACCTGACTCAGTTACACCAGCACTGTCAGAAGGAATGAGCCAAAATTCACCCAACTTCTTGTGGGAAGCTTGTGGAAGGTTACCCGAAACGTTTGACCCAAGTTAAACAATTTAAAGGCAATGCTACCAAATACTAATTGAGTGTATGTACTGGGAATGTGATGAAAGAAATAAAAGCTGAAATGATTCAGTCGCTCTACTATTATTCTGACATTTCACAATCTTGTGTGGTGAGCTTAACTGACCTAAAACAGGGAAGTTTTACTAGGATTAAATGTCAGGAATTGTGAAAAACTGTGTTTAAATGTATTTGGCTAAGGTGTATGTGAACTTCCAACTTCTACTGTATATATATATGCCGGGGCGGCATAAAATCATCGTTAACACCCTCCATGTCCTGTTCAGACAGGCTACTGCCTGGGAAGGTCTCCCACTCAGAAGTACGAGATGGGGAGAGTGCGGAGTAGGTTGACCTCAGGTCTCCCCACTGGAAGCCCATGGTAGGGGGAGCAGGGGAATCTATCAAACTCTCCTTCCAGACTCATATCAAACATCTCCAATCTAAAATCAAATCTAGAGTCGGTTTTCTATTCCGCAACAAAGCCTCTCACTCACGCCGCCAAACTTACCCTAGTAAAACTGACTATCCTACCGATCCTCGACTTTGGCGATGTCATCTACAAAATAGCTTCCAATACTCTACTCAGCAAACTGGATGCAGTTTATCATAGTGCCATCTGTTTTGTTACTAAAGCACCTTATACCACCCACCACTGCGACCTGTATGCTCTAGTCGGCTGGCCCTCGCTACATATTCGTCGCCAGACCCACTGGCTCCAGGTCGTCTACAAGTCCATGCTAGGTAAAGCTCCGCCTTATCTCAGTTCACTGGTCACGAATGCAACACCCACCCGTAGCACGCGCTCCAGCAGGTGTATCTCACTAATCATCCCTAAAGCCAACACCTCATTTGGCTGCCTTTCATTCCAGTTCTCTGCTGCCTGTGACTGGAACCAATTGCAAAAATCGCTGAAGTTGGAGACTTATCTCCCTCACCAACTTCAAACATCTGCTATCTGAGCAGCTAACCGATCGCTGCAGCTGTACATAGTCTATCGGTAAATGGCCCACCCAATTTTACCTACCTCATCCCCATACTGTTTTTATTTATTTACTTTTCTGCTCTTTTGCACACCAATATCTCTACCTGTACATGACCATCTGATCATTTATCACTCCAGTGTTAATCTGCAAAATTGTAATTATTTGCTTACCTCCTCATGCCTTTTGCACACAATGTATATAGTCTCTTTTTTTCCTACTGTGTTATTGACTTGTTAATTGTTTACTCCATGTGTAACTCTGTGTTGTCTGTTCACACTGCTATGCTTTATCTTGGCCAGGTAGCAGTTGCAAATGAGAACTTGTTCTCAACTAGCCTACCTGGTTAAATAAAGGTGAAATAAGTCAAATAAAACTGTGTAAAGTACTAATGCAATTAGTTGTGGAATTTAGTTTGTGTGTTTCTTGTTTGAAGTGCAATAGTTTAATAATCAAGTTCTCTTCTTTATAAGTGTGCTATTCTATTTGTGTATTTGTGTGATATAGGATTTGTGCAATTTTAGTTTTATTTGTGTTTTTTTAGCAATAGGGTAATAGTGTAGTAATTACATTTGTATTTATACACTACAATTTGTTTCTATTTGTCTTTGTTACTTCTTTTTGATATGTATGAGTCTTATTTTTGTACATATATTTATATAGTTGTAAAATTATGATTGTTTATTTGTGTTGTTCCAAATGTCTGAGTAAAAATTACAGTTAGTTCGCCCAGGGAGGCATACAAGCTAGAAGCGACACTGAGTCTAGGGGTTTGCACTGTGCAGGCTAACACAAAATCATCAACCCCTGTTAAAAAGGATAATATCAGAGGACACACCGTGATGCTTTCAGAAGCAGGTGGCGGAGGATAGGAGCAAACTGCCCCTGCAGAATAAATATTAAGTCAAACCATTAGAGCTCTGAGGCACATATTGGTTGGAATAACTGACTAAAACTGTCATTTGTGTAATTGGCCTGTTTTAAAGAGATGCAGGGGGTCTGTTCTGCGAGAGGTATGGTGTGTTTTGTTTTCCTCCCTATTGTGCATCAGCTTCTGTTATGAAGAGAAGTGTGAAACTGACATTTAAGATGGCTCCATCTTTATGCAGCATGTCCGTGTTCTCTCTCTCTGTTTAAGTGGGTTTCTGTGTTCCTGAGGCATTGGGGCATGCTTTAGAATAGGCTTCAGAGGCAGCGTAGGTGTTCATTCATTCAGAAACAACAGCACCCCAGGGGTTCTACATACTAAAGAGTGTTACCAAAACGACCAGTTAAAGCCTAAGGCCCAACATATTAATTTGCTTTTACCAAGAAACCTTGTCCGTGTGAATGTACAGCTTGAGACCAAGAACACAAACATTGGCACAGACACATGAATACACACATAGACACACGATAACATACGCACTATACATACACATGGATTTAGTAATTGTAACGGTTTTCTAATGGTGAAGGAGAGTCGGACCAAACTGCAGCGTGTATATTGCGATCCATGTTTAATCAGACAAAACGTAACACGAATCAATACAAAACAATAAACGTAATGAAAACCGAAACAGCCTAAACTGGTGCAAACTAACATAGA